>NW_024039052.1:0-235000 GCF_016077235.1 Cyprinodon tularosa | reverse complement strand
TGAGCCCACTGTTTGTCAACTATTGCGAGAACGAGGATGTTTTGTGACTCAGTGAGGGTTTAGGGCACCTTGTTTATGAAAACAACCCATATGAGCTTAGCTGCTGTGAAAAAGGAATATTTAGAAACTACACACAGGCTTTGTTTGTGTCAAATATCACATGTTTGTAATTCTACCTGCCAATCCACACGTCAGTCTGAATTGATACCCACACATTTTGATTTAGAGGTTTCCAAGTGTTTGTCAAGGCTATCCTTACTAGCGTGTTGCAGGTTAAAAACAGGTTATAAAACATGATGTTTCTCCCTGTGAAACATAATTCCTGCATTTTAGAAACTGTAGTATGCAAGGTGCAAATTAATAATGGCAATGCATCATCATGTGCACACTTGGGGTAAGAGTGATCTGGTCTGGCCTATTTTCATGTTTATCATTCAGTAGTTTGTTTTTGTCTGGTTATGTTGTTCTGTAGGACAACTAAAATGAATTATTATTGGAGTCTTCAAAAACAAAATTAAGGTATAGAAAACATATTGTTCAGGTTTCAACTTCAATTCTGCTTTTTAGTATCTGAAACACTTTTTTAAAACTCTAACTGATCATAGAGTTGGGTTTTTAATTAGCCTAAGGTTTCTTATTCTGTCCTGTTTCAATACCAAATCTAGGGCTGCAACTAATGATTATTTTACAAATCGATTAATCTATTATTATTTTTTTGATTAATTGTTAAATAACTGCACAGCATAAGGTTCCTTACAGAAGCTATTTTATTAAATTAAACCAGGTGAACCCAAAACTTTTCCACTTCAGGAGTTCTGGATGGATGAATTTTTATTTATTTTTTATTAAATGCAAAATGTATGTATATTAGGCATGGGACGATTTATGAAAACCGTCCGAACCGTTCAGTTCGACTGTCTTGGTTCGGTTCGTGTGTGTTTCGTTCGGTTCATGCGCTGCTCCTTTTTCTCATAGGCGAGGCGTTTACACTCCAGAGCAGAAGGTGGCGGTACTGCGACCAAAGCCAACCACCAGTAGTAAACAAGAAGAAGAAGAAGCGAAGCAGCTTAGCCGGGTGTAGCAGGGAAAAAAAATCAGTTGTTGTGGAGAATTGTGTCGGACTGGCGAGTGGGAAAGAACAGGAGTTGGAAGACGCGCCAGCAGCACTTTATAGGTCTGCTGTATGGGACCACTTTGCATTTAGAGTGACCTACGATGACGGCGGAAAGAAAGTTGTGGATAAAAGTGCAACAGTGTCCAAGCATTGTGCAACACGTTTTGTTTATGCTAACAGCAACACGACCAACATGTCATGCTAACCCCGAAATCCCTCATACTCCGTCAGCAACCCCCGCTGCGCTCCAGACCGGCTGCTCAAAGCAAAGCTACAGCCACCACTGTGGCTCCCGTCCGCTTCCCTCTGAGTCCCTTGGAGATGGTAGAGAGCATGCGCGAGATGATTAAATTCAAAGCAGCAAAACATATGGAAATGATCTAGGGTTTCCGCGGATAATTAAAAATAATTACAATCCATTATTTTTTGGGGGATTTTTTCATTAATTTCATACATTTTTATGGGATTTCGGTGTAACAATCAACATATACCGAATCGAACCGAACCGAAAACTGTGACCACGAAACCGTGAATCTAACCGAACCGTGGATTTTGTGAATCGTTCCACCCCTAATATAAATATATATATATATATATATAAATAATTTTTTTTTTTTGTTTTGTTTTTTTTTTTTTACAATTTTGACTTAATTACTTCTCTAAGTGGGTCACTCTGTCAGCTAAAGGCATGTTTTACAGTCTCTATACTCAATTTAACGATTAATCGATTACTAAATTATGTGACGATTATTTCAGTAATGGATTAATCAAGATTAATAAGATTCATTGTTTCAGCCCTAACCAAGTCCAAATATTTTGTATTTTAAACAAACAAAACAGTCTTGATTCAAAGAATTTTTATAAATTTTTTAAATAATCTAGTTCCGCCTCTTTATAGTGCCTTGAGTTCCATGTATTATAGATCTAGAAATGGAGCTGATCTATGTTCACCTGAGAAATATGCTGTCGCCTCACTGCTGAATCAAATAAGCCAGATTTCTGTGGCTTAGGTAATAGCTGTTGAGGTTTGGCCAAGTCATTGTGTTTACAGCCATTTTTACGTACTGTTTTGATCGTAGTGGTATTTATGGGGCTAAATCACAGGATGTCTCTGAGTGTAGCTGTTGCTCGCTGCCATGTTTTTCTGTGCTGATCTGTCCGAGTGGCTACAAATTCCCCTAGGTGCACACCGGGGAAATTCTGTCTGCTCAGATGACATGGCATGGAAGCTTGGAATAATGTTATATGGTATCGTGGACTATGCAGACATGTCAAGCATAAACCAAGCTTAAGTCTTGCACGTTCCTGGAGAGACAGAGGTTAAGAGCCCAGAGGCATTGTAGTTCCTTCCTTCAATTAATTTTAGAAAGTCGGGTCAGCAAGGAATAACCAATGGGTCATTATTTATACCTAAAACTAATACATTTGCGGTGGTTTAATGAATGTAGTAGCATTAATCAGTAAAAAAATAAAAACAATATTTTTTTGATGCGGTCTCCAAGTCTGGGAACTGCTATTTGCCCAAATGTAGTAACACCTCACTCCTGACATCTTCCAGCAGTGACGTCACGGTGCGGTAAGCCTAACGCCATAATCCCTGCTTTACAAGCAAAATCAATGGGAGCTACGAAACACATCTTCAATTAACAATTATTTAAGAGTTCCAGAGGACTTCACCATTGAAATTCGCAAGAGCTATAGTTAAACTTACAAAAATTATTTATTGAAAAGTATGTAATAATTTCATACTTAAAGTACTTTCAGAAGCTTGTATTCTGAATGTGACCGGACTTTTCCACTAAGTTTCTCATCCTGACAATAGCAACGGCATTTTCTTTCTCCTGTAAACCAATTTCTACACCAGTGTTGTCGTAAATACAACTTGTTCAGTGTAGGTGAGATGTGTTTACTAAATCTATATATTTTTGCAATGAAGTTTTTTTATTTATTTTTTTGTATTTGGTTCGGGCTCTTTGGTTAAATACGATATTTACTCCATTCACAAATGCTGTACAAAAAGTATTGGGTTGCCCACCCAATCCAAGTATTTTGTTTTTTTAATTACTTCATTAGCTTCATACTTAGCTGGCTTGCACAAACTCCTGACCCTACCCTAACTAAACTGATGAATTAGTGCAAATGTTGCAGTTCTGCTTTCCTCGTCTAACTATGAAGTGATGTTGAGAGAATAGTTAAAGTTGCTATTGCTTGGCATGTGGTAGTCATCAACCAATTGGACCATGCCTATTAATGTTAAGATGTCATCAGAGTTCCTGTAAAGGCAGGCAGCCAAATATTTTTGGCTTTATAGTGTATTTACTTAAGTCTTGTGTTCCTTTGAGGCTTAGTGCCTACTTTTAGTGTATTTCTGTTTTTTTTTTTAATTATTATTATAATAATTTCTTTACATTTTAATATCTATTATCATTGCTCATCATAAATAAGACAAAAGTCTATTTTTTGTCTTTAGTCTAATAGGAAAATCAAACGGTTATATCAACCCCTAGAGATCAAAATGTCCCGTATTTGCTACCTGCTGAGCCATTACGCAACACTTCCAGGGGATCCTGCAGGGTTAAGGATCATCA
This sequence comes from Cyprinodon tularosa, assembly GCF_016077235.1. Classification (NCBI taxonomy): domain Eukaryota; kingdom Metazoa; phylum Chordata; class Actinopteri; order Cyprinodontiformes; family Cyprinodontidae; genus Cyprinodon; species Cyprinodon tularosa. The sequence continues at coordinate 231,298 of NW_024039052.1, read as the reverse complement.
AATTGCCTTGAATCATCACCGCACACGCAAGTATATGCCATCAGCTGCAGAGAGATTGCGTTGGTTCCTGGCTAGTTCCGACCCTGGCAGGATTTTCCCTGTGTCATTTGGCTCTTGTTTCCTGTCCACCCAGCTGCTAGGTTGCATCAATGCACGGTAAACAATTAGGAGGAACAAATAGTGAGAAACCCGAACTGTGAGTCACCGGTGGCTGAGAAACGTCAGAGCTAACCGTCATGAGCAGAGAGCAGGCCCATTCTCTGGGGTAATAAAACACAGCAGTGGCCTCCTGAATGACAGTGTAAGTTAGCTGATCCTCACAGTCTTTGCTTAAAAGTTTTATTCTGATGCAAATCTCTGCAAAGGTTTGAATATGTGCTTGACTTCCGGACACTTTAATATATATATTTTTCACAATGCCATTTTTTCCCTCATTGCCTTGTTTTGTTATTTGTGTGACTTTAGCATAATCAGACTTTTTTTTGCCAGATTAAATAATCATACATTTAATCTTTCTGACAGCAAAATATGAGTCATTTGTTCACATTTGGGTGGTACTTTTTCTATTTTATCTAAGTTGTAAAGGAGTTGTAAACACTTGGACTGAGATATTCAAGTACAGTTATCAGAAGAGGAACTTACCTTTTTTACAAGGACATAAATCTGTGCTTGCCCCTCCTCCCTTTTTTCAGTTTTTCTGCTTTTGTGTTCTGAATACCTTATAGATACACTATTATATAAGTAAAGTACTGGATTACACAAAGTCAACAAATTTGAATGTTCATGTTCCTTCCATGGCTGCATGTATAAAAGGTTCAGTGGGCAAAACCTTGAATGGCCTGCATTGAGCCCTGGTTTCAACCTTTGGGATAAATAAGTACGATGCTTCAATCCTGGGTTTCTCAACTAACTATAAACCTTGCAAAACTATCTGCAAAGTTACATTCACACCAAACAGAATTTTCCATGTGGGCTCTATCTAGTTTGTCTGTTGTTCCGATTCATTATTACTTGTTGCTCCTTTAACCTCATGTTCCAGTCGCATCCAATCGATTGCACTTCACTCTCTCTGTGGGTCTACCTCACCTGTACTTGCAGTGCTAACCGTTTAGTCGCACCTGAATGCGCCTTTGCATAGGGACAACATGGAAATCAATGGATTCGGTTGCCACATCCACTTTCAGTATGATTGAACCCTAAAGGCCAATTTATACTTCTGACATGTAGCCCCTACAACTGTCAAATCTATCTCTGTGCGTGACCCCCGATCACGGCCCCCGCGCACAGGTTCTGGAACCATCGTCGCGCACCTCAAAAAAATCCTGAGTACGTGTCAGAAGGTTGCAAACCCGCGCAGACCTCAAGTGGAAGTACGCAGACAAAAAGCAGCTCTGATTGATCTTTGGTATGCCTTTCCAGCTGTCTGTGTGGTCGGTCGTCCTTCTCGATTTAGTGTGGGGCGCGCCATTATAAAAAACCAAGGAGTATAACAACGATAGATAACCACGATGAAAGGTTGATCGAGGAGGTTTGGAAGTACAACTACTTGTACGATACCTCAGAAATGTTGTGTTGGAAAATAAACACTCCTGCCAGTGTCGCCAAAGAAGTTAGTTCTTGCGAGTTCTCCAATAGGCTGTCCATCCCTAGAAATTCAAGACAGACTTTGCAGAAGCATACCAGCAAAACTGGTTCACGACCAGACGCAAACGACATTTGATATGTGCGGTTTCAGAAGTATAATCCGCTCTTAAGAGTTACTATTGTAATAATAATAATACAATTACACCAGTTGGGTGCATAAATATTTATTTTTATAATATTTTCAATTTATTTTTATTTTACTGATTTCATGGCATGCAGAACAACATTTTGATGACACACGGTAAGCATCAAAGCCAAAGACTATTTCATAGCAGAAGGACTTTCATGGTGTTTTTCTCTGTTTATTTAGACCAGGCGTAACACATTTATTTTTGATTGGTGCATATGTTTATTTAAGAATATCAATGTTGAATTGTAAAAAAAATTATTTGATTTTTCAGGTAGCCATTTTGATGTATTGATTAAGACTTCAAAAGAAGTGCTTTAGGAATGTAGATGTTATTTGTCTAAAAATCTGGCCGAAGGCGACACTTGGCTGTTGGTTTGTCTTTAATTTTGATAATGACAAGAAGGACCTTTAACTTCCTAATAATGATAATAAGCCTGTTCTTGATTTATGAAAGGAAAATCAGCTTTCCAAGTGATGCTTCTAGGATTAACAAATAAGAATGGCCTACTATGAGATTTCTTTAGATAATAACCTCAAATGGGGGGAAAAAACACCACAATGTTTAACATAAGGTATTTGTTGGTGATTTAAAAAGAAAAGAAGCAGTCATAAAAAGTTCTGAAATAAAAAAAACAACAATATCTGTAATTTTGAATTCATCCTCTTTTTTGCACTATTTTTATAGATTAATACAAGAATGAGAAACTCTGAGCTTGTTAAGTCAGGCTTTCTATGAAGTTAATGATTTAGCATAACAAGACTTTCAATTATAGAAGATATGTCATTTTAGATTTAAGCCACACTTTTATAAACCTTTATTTGGCTTCTTATCAGTAGTCTAAAAAAATTACTGTTTTCAGAGATGTTACTAACAAAGCTCTTCAGTTCAGGTGTACAGATGATAGTTTAAAAATTTAAATCTATGCTAGTTTAAAATATTCGGGTCCAACACAGCTTTCTTGTTGCTACAACTTTCAGGTTATTCCACCAGGCATACATTTTTAAACCTTCCCTCTAATAGGACATAAAAACCGGCTATACCTGACAAAAGCCTTGGCTTTTCTTGCCAGATTAGATTTCCATAACAATTTCAGAGTTTATTTTAAGTGCTGAGAAGTGCCCATTAAACATTGAGCAATTACAGTGAAAGGTAAAGTGGTTTGTGGGTGTTAGTGGGGATGTGAATTGGGCAAAATTGGATAAAGGTAAACGCATTCAAAATAGTTTATCCAATCATTTAAGACTAAGGAGCCAAAACGTAATGAAGGACTTTCCAGAAAAAGTGATTGCAGTGGTAATTCAACTAGTCATTGACATTAAACCAGTCATTTGTGTTTGACTGTGAAAACACCACCTTTAAGTCTTTAAAGTTGCTCTTTGGTGGTCCGGATGAAAAAAGGTCTTGTTTGCTGATACTAATCAGACATCTTTGATTAAAAGCCCACAGCCAGTGTAGCGTTTCCCTCTGGGCCAGAATAATGACGGAAATGAAAGAACATTTAAATTATTTTAGCAAAAAGTAGATGGTGAGCTAAAACAACCTATTGGGTTTGGTTGTGAAACAAGAGGGGGCCGAGTCATTTAATACAGCATCAACTTGTTTTAGATGTAAAGTCCTTAAACAAAGGTAAACCTTTCTTAAGCCTCACTTTTTGTAGTTCTTGTCATGATCTGTATAAATTAATAGCCTAAAATACTGCCTGTTCAAAGCTACCACATGTATGCATTCAAACTCATACTTTACATTTTCTCATATTATATCAGAAAATTGTTAATGTATTTATTTGAGATCTAACGTGATAAAACAAACGGTAGCGTTTGCATGTTAAAATCTGACATCTGGTGTGTATTATCATATAGACGATTTTTCTTTAATGTAATAAAAAATCAGGTGCAACATTTTGCTTTCAGAAGTCACCTGGTAAATGAGTGTAGTCCGGCTCTGTGATTTAATCTCAGAAAAAAATGTAGCTACCCTGAAAGTCCTAGAGGTTTGCCACAGTATACTTTGATGAAGATCATTAAGATAAATGAAGACAATATGGTTAGCAAAAACTTTTACAAAGGTATTGGCAAATTCTACATATAATGATAATATGTTATTAATTATAATATTTGCATGTTAAATTAGTATGCATATAGTTTGAAGTAGTTATTAATTTATTAATTCCTGGTAGGCACAGGTTATGAATACAGTAACCTTATATCATCGAGCATCTCTAGAGGGCGCTCTTTAAGAAAAACTGTAAATAAAACATGCATTAAGTGGTAACTCAACTTGTGATTGTGAGTCAGCTTTTTTACTTTGATAATTGGGTTTTAATATGACTGCTTTTTAAATTATGGGGCCTCATGCATAAAAGGGTATGCAGCCATGGCAACAAGTATGGCACTAAAAAAAAGGTTATTGAGTGATTGTTAAAAGAAATGGAAAAATAAAAACAGGACATACGGTAGTATAATTTAATTTTTGCACTCATTTCTTCCATTTGGTAAAAAAAAAAAAAGTGTCTGGAGGTGGCAAATGTTAACACACCAGGAGCTGAATGCCCATACTTCCCCTAAAAGTAGTAAGCAGTATAACATCAAGTGACATTAATAACACTTGGCACGCTGAGTTATTTATGTTGACATTTATTGACGGATCAAGAGAAAGCTAGGCGGTGCAGCATGAGGGTGATGGGATCCGAGTCCCTGCTTACGCATAGGTTCTCTACAACAACTTTGTGCGCAACAGGAGGCATCTAGATTAGAGGCACTATGGGCCCCGGGTGAAGAAGGACATCAGTTCAGCCAGTTGCTTGCCAATGTCCACACCATGAGGGATACTTGTAGTGAAGTACAAATCAACTCCTAAATAACACCAGTGACTCATTAAAGGAGCTGTCTGAAAATATAGTTTGTTGGCTGTCTATATAAAATCCAAACATCTTTTAGCAGATCACTGTGCTTCATAGCAAACTGTAACAGTTTCCCCTTGTTTCCTTTTGTAATAGTTGGGGCACTTCCATGCAGAGTTGCAAAATAATTTCCCCGAACAATCTAAACTGGCCAATTAACCACCCTATCATGTTGTGCCAGCAGGACAGAACCATTTCTGACAAGTTCTTCCAGACTTTTCCATTGGCGATACCTTCAAGCAGAGCCAAAGCTGCCTTTATTCCAAAATTACAAGCAACGTTAGGCAACTGCTTATTGACATGTGTGTTTGACTAACCCTTGTCTATGTTCAAAATCACACCTGAATTTGTTTGGTATCATTCTGCTTATTTGCTGCCATATCATGCTTCAGGGAGATGGAAAGTGGTTAAAGTAAATGCTAAATACTAAGTATTGGTGCCAATAATGATAGTGGCAATTCTTTATATTTTGAAAAACTAATTGAAAAATTATGAATTAAAAGCTCAAAACAGAACAACAATGGAGTAGGCCTGCTCCATAATGTGTCAGAAATCAGGACTTTGAGCTGAGCATCACTGCCCATTTCTCTGCTTGGATCTCTGAGTAGAAACCTCTACACCTGACAGAACCTCATCATTCTCTTCACTCTTCCTTTCCTTTTTCTTTTCCTTAGTAAGATGAAAGTTTGATTGTCCAATTTGTCAGACTCGTCACCATCTTCCTCAGACTCATGTTGTGCTTTTCCCTCAGTCTCTTGCTGCACAGTTTTCTTCTCATCATCCAGCTCCAAAAGGAGCTTTTCAGCCTTTAGATCTTCCTTTACATACAAGAAAACCAAACTACATACAATTTACAATCTTAATGTAAATGTCAGAAATATGAATAAATGTTAATGCAAATGAAACCCCTAAGATATTAAAACTCTGTACTCCGTTTTGTTTTATTGCTACTCCCACTCTGTTACTGATTCCCATCTTTTCTGCACTTTTACTTCATGCAGTAGAAATAGTTTTTACATATTTATTGAAAATGTGAGATTTACAGCAATAACAAGCATTACATCAAGGAGGACAGCTAGCAAACTAGCAAACCATCTGTTTCACATTCTCATAAAAATGACAATATCTGAAAAAAAAAAAAAAAAACATAATTTAAGCTTACTTTACCAACACATTTGAAAACTGGTTGTTTTTTGTGGCAGCTCCCCATTTTCACAGCAGCTGAAAACTTTGCAAAGATTTTTGCATAAAGTTCATTTTTACACTAACTTGTTTACCAAATCACCCTAATTCAAATTACTGAATCAAAAACACAAATTAAAGTTTTTGTAAATGATAATAAAATAATTGGTGGGCTGTGGGTTGATACACAATGCAAATATTTTAACAAGAAATGGAGGTAAGAATTGATTTGCAAAAGTTATGTGCTAAACTAGATTGAAAGCTTTAATGAAAATGATCAGACTTGTAGATGACAAAAGATAAAGGTATCTGGAAAATGTTCAGTTTCTAATTAATTAGGTTGGAATAGAATTAGAGTATTTTAATTTGCCAAAAAAAGAACACTCGTCCAAGCCCTCAAACACTGCTATTATGTTTAGTCCGTTATTGTTTAGTTTAAATAAAACATGAAATACTAAACCTTAGGTTGGCTTTTATAAGTAAAAAATAAAAAAGTAACTAAACCCCATGTAAAAGAATAACCATTCCACCACAGCCATTTTTGAAAGCTGCCATCAAAGTGGGCAAAGCCTGGAGATATGACCAAATGGAAGAATGAGGGAGGGGTTAAGTGGGGAGACAAGGGAAAGAGTTCATTTAGGTAGCTAAATTAAAATGCTGTGCTTACTAATGGTTAGTATTATACTTGAACTATGAAAGCCATTAGCTCAGAGATTACAGACTTTTCAGTTGCGAGGTCAAATGAATGTGCCATCCTATCGAAACGGGGCTGTGACATAGACATGTACCAAGCTGAACAGCTGTTACCAATTGTAAATTTTAACATCAGTAGGTGTGTTTCAATCCATAGAGGGCATTATTAATTTGGTTTTAGGCCAGATATTGCAGAGGGAAAAGGGTTTACAAGAAAATGTGAAGATTTACACAGCAACAAAAACAGAGCACCCTTAAACTTATACATTTATCTACAAATTAATCTTCAATAAATATTAAGCTGACTTTTAAGATCTAAAATTGATAGAAATAATGACCCTTCTTTTTCAGAAAATGACTTACTATTATAGCTCACTTTTTGGGCATGCTGTTTTAAACTAACAAAAATCTAAACAAATATTCTGAGAAAATAAGATTTCTATTCTTTTCTTTCCCATGTCATTTTTAAAAGTAGAAATCTTCTAAAGGGGCTTAAACAAAAGCGTACACACTAGTTTGAGTCTTCATCCTACTTGTCTGTCCATGCATATTTTGCTGTATGACTGAACTTTTTATAAAATCATTTTAACCACTGAGTTTGTTTGTAGGCCATTTTATATTAACACAAAATCAGCGTTCAGATTGGATAAACAGCTGAAACTTGGGTATTTTCTAAATGGTGGGGAAGATTCCCAGTCATCCAGGCCATAGTCATTCCAAAAGTGTTAAGAAAAACAAACCACTTGACTTGGTTTTCCAAGTTTGAAGACATTTCGCTTCCCAACCAGGAAGCTTTCTCAATTCAAAATGTCTGGATTAACGTGGAGTTCCAAACTTTATAGTCCACTGTCCTCTTTGTCCAAAATGTGAATATTCCTCTGTTCAAATACTCAGAATGTTGACATTTTGGACAAAGAAGACAGGTGGCTTGAGAGCGGTGTGAAGGAAGCCATTTTTGTGAAGAGAGTCAAGTGTCCAGTGGTTTGTGTTTTTTTTTTTTTTTTTTTTTTACTCTTTTGGAAGTATTCTCTAAAGTCAAAGTTTACAGAGTAAGTAAGAATATTTTCCTTGAGAAAAATTATATATTTGCTATATTTGACCTAAGATATTTCTTATTTGCCAGAAAGAAGAAATGGGAGAAATCCTCTAAGGTTTAAGCGGTAAATAAAGACAACATCTAAACACTATTCCAAGGTGTTCAGCAGAGATAATTGCTTTTGATCTTTTTCTAGATTTCTGGTATTACATGTGGCAGAGAATATTCTGATTTAATATCAAAAAAACAAAACAAACAGAAACAGAATTTTACATGATCCAATTTCTAAATGTAAATCTTTTCAACATCAGAGATGAGTACATAAGTCTCACAACTGTACTCTTCAGTTGCCAATATTTATTCATCTTTTTTGTTGTATATAATATTGTGCTAATACTTAGTTTTTGTTTGTTTGCTGACCAAATAAGCAAGTTTTTGCAATGAGTGTCTTAAGCATTTTATTCCACAAGCTAAATGGCCATCAGTGACTCAACAGAAACTAGCACCTCTCCTTGGTCCACCGGCTCTGAATCAGAGGGGAAACCCCCTCAACATTTGCATTGTGTGTAGGAAGTGCAAAGAAAAACTGCAAATTTCAGTATGTTATACTTTTGACCTTCTGAAAATATACAATTTTTTATGGTGCACACCAAACATTTTCTAGCATTAAAAGAAAAAAAATGTCAACTCACACTTTTGTTTGTTTTAGCTTTTTTTTCTGTGTCCTTGTGATCTACCAAATCTACAGTCCATTGGACACTAGGAGGGAAATCTCTGGCTATTTGTTTGTAAAGCCTGAGCTTTAACATCTTGTAAATGGTCAGAGCGTTTCCCTGCTGTTCCGTCTGTGAGCAGAGAAGAACCAGCTGCATAGCAGAAGCTCAACTTGGCATCAAACAGAAGAAACGCTGTCGTATGCCACACATAACACCTGTCAGTTTGAGTACATGCCTATTGGTCGTTTTATGACCTTCGATATCAGTCAGTCAACACTGTCATTTTCCTTCCACCTGTTGGCTCATCACATAAGATACCAACAAAAAGGATTGAAATTTGCTGGTTATACAAGGCAAAACATTAGAGGGTATTAGAACAAGGCAAGTGAATTAATTTCACTGTGCGATTGTTTCGCAAATTAGATTAATAAATTGAAGACTATTTAAAGTCCAGTGAATGAGACTGCTGTGTAAACATTCCTGTTCAATAATTAATCTGGCTCTATATTTCCCTGAGGTTGTTTTGCCTTTTAAGCTTTACTGCTTCTGGCTTTTCTTTTCTATAATTGCATCAATCAATGATATGTGTTTTCCCAAGAGTAAAAAAACAGGTTTCATTTTGTAGAACAACTTGGTGCACCTTTTACACAGGCGTATCAGAGTGCATGCCAATTTAGCAAATACTAGTCGGGTGATCAACCCTGTTGCTTTAAGACGCCATCCATTCAGACTAAATGAGAGCAGATGTTAGTGAGGAACTTTCAAGCTGTGTGTGTCGTAACTATACAAATAACTGCTTTGTTTTGACTGAGAGTGTGCTGCTTTGTGATCTTTGAGAAAACATCGTGGAACTCAAGACTACAGTTGTGAGAAGCAGCAGAGCTCTGCAACTGAACTCTCTCTACCTCGTCTCCGTATTGATCAGGAGTATTAAGAGGATGTAAGCATGTCGCTCTGTGAATGAGAGGGGGGAGAGCGAGCAAACCAGAGGGAGTGTGAGGGGGAGGGAGAGAAGAGAGAGAGAGAAGGAGAGGGACTGTAGCGTAGTCCTATATGTCAGCCTCAGAAGCTGTGTGGGCTGCTTAGCTCCCTCACGCAATTGTTGTTGTTGTGAAAAAGACAGAACAAAGGACTCCCCACGCTTTGGACCCCTTATACCTTTACCGGCTCAGCAGTGCTATGCTCACACCCTGATGGAATGCTATTGAAATGAACCACGTTAAAGAGCCCAGCAGGAATTAGCTGAGCTGACACGTAGTCTGTAAAAGAGGCAAAGAAGGAAACTGAATAGCAAAGTAAGGCATCATCTAAAAAGTGTTTTTCATTTTTTGGTCTTCTTCTCCTGAGCTCATCTTCCACTTCCGAAGAGTGGCCAGCACTGATAAGATTTTTTTTCTCCAATCCGCTCTGTGGAGGTTTGGTAAAGACGTCGCTGTGGATTGTTGAAAGGGTTGCTGTGGATACATGCAGCAGGGAGGCTGCTGCAGCCACGGCAGGAGCAGATGCAGCTAAGCCAGGCTGAGCGAACCATGAGTTTCACGCTACGCTTTGCATAAAGGCTTCATCCAGTGCAGGAAACACAGCCTCCAGATTTCTTTTCAGTCTCTTCCTGGACTTAACACAGGAGTGGATGAAGTGAAGATTACAGAAGATGAGCTTGGTCAGATGTCTTGGTTTCGCAGGTCATGTGATCTATTATGAGAGCTCGGTGAAGTTCTGAAGGGTCTGATAGACCCTGGAGAACCCTTTCCTGTCTTTGACAGCGTGAATAGTAACGCTTGAATGAAGGAAAGCAATGCGGGGAACAGTAAGTAGCTGTATGATTTTTCTTAAATGTTTTTTTTCCTTTGATTGTATTTTTTCATTGATTTTAAAGCTGCATTTTTTTCCATTTGAAAGCATGCTACATCTTTTTTTTTAATCTTTTCTTTCTAAATAAGTAAAACAAACGACAAAGCCTCACATGTTCCTGAATGAAGTGCTCAGACTTTGATTGAATTAGACTTCGCCCCTCCCACCTTTTCCCACCATCGCACTACACACACTGCTGACGCTGCTTTGTGTGGGTTCGTATGACCGTATGAGACTCTGTGTCGGGCAGTCTTAAGGCTTCTTCTTATTCTCCCTGAGCACATGAATGGGATCACTGTCAGAGATGGAGGTGCTGATGATTTCAGTGTTTGAAGACAACCATAGACAAAGCCCTTTGCCAGAGGAGTGTAGATTCTATGACAGCGACTTCCACAAGAGTGAGGTACCGATAAGCGCCCACACACAGTGCCAGGCAACAAAACAACCTCGTTATGCTTTATATGACTTTACAAGGATGAGCTAATTGAACCGTATCTTTTCATAATATGTTTTTAGAACAGGGCTGATTACATTTAATAAAATAATTGTATCTTAATGTTTCTCTACATATTCAGTAATATGAAATTAGGGTCAAAAGTTAAATTTTTTACTCTAAGATTATACATTTTTTGTTTACAGTGATTGCATTTGTTTACAGTTGAGCAGAGTGTTTATATTATGGCAGATCTGAGATTTTGTAGTTCTTTTATTTTGTCCAATATGTCTGTTTGTTTGTTTTTATCAGAGATGAACCGATTAACCATCCATAGCAGATGCCACTTTCTGGTTTTAAAAACTTTAAAATTCCAGTTTTTGACCAACACTTTCTTTGTTCATAAAGTGATAACACTAAACCAGGGAAGGAGCATTGGGTTTTGAATTCGCCCAAATAATGAGTTGTTTCAAGATTTTTCCTATTAATGCATCAAAGCATATGTCCCTAACTCTGATTTGTCTGATTTTTGTTTTCAAACTACGATTTTACCCCAGCTAGTTTTTCTAAGTGCAACTTATTTCCAAAATTCAGTCTTTCTATTTGACCAATTTAAGCTGTCTTAGCAAGTCGTTTGTGTTTTACTAAGAAACTTCCATTGAGTGTAACAGCAGATGTGCAGGGGTATTATTTGTTCATTAATTACAAATTTTTTTTTCTCTGAAAACTGATAAATCATAAAAAATGAAATTGTGATGCAAGTCCGTTGATAAAGACAGAAGTTCTGAGTCTGACAGAAACTGATTAGATATTAGGACATTTTTACCAAGCTTAAGATGAATGTGCATGCTATGGATTGATGCAGGTTGTAACTAACTGTGAAGAGAGTATTTAAAGCATTTTGAGTTTAAAAAAATACACCTTTTTTTTATTTTAGTATTTGGACTATAACTCTAGATTAGATATGATTTAAGGGTTATTTAAAAACTAGTCTTTCTCAGACTGTAGATTTGCTTCAGTCTTTCTGTTCAAAACGTGTAAATATATGCTGTTGTTTTTGGCTAATGTTTAAAACAGTTTTTGTGTCTTGTCAGGTAATCCTGGTGCAGGTAAACCCAGGTGAGGCCTTCACTATTCGACGAGAGGATGGTCAGTTTCAATGTATCACAGGTAAGAGAGCAGTTTTATTGTGAAATAACTGTTTTCAGGACTGAGTTGATATTGGAATCTTTTGCATTACACTGTAAATTAACTTTATCTCACTGCCATAACAAAAATAAAATGGAAACAGAGACATAATTAACATGAATGGTTATGGTAAAGATTAATTTCAAGATAAAATGAACGTCTGCATGAAAATTATTGGTCAATTTCTTAGTGCAATTTCAAAATGTCGATGATGAGTCATGTACTTTACCCGGTAACAGGAGAGAGGAAGCTAAATACAACTGTGGTGCAGTGCTGTAGGCATCAAAAGGATGTTGGGTGCAATAAAATACTCAATGTAAATATTTTATTTACATTTTGAAAACAAAACCTTTCCAGGGCATGAAGGCTGCAGACCAGTCATGGTTCCAATGCTGTTATTCGTGTTATCTCTTAGTGCTGTGTTTGCAATGTTTGTAAATGAAATATAAAGCCAAGTATATAGAAAAATATATTACAAAGTACAGAGTGGCTACTACTGAATTTTCTAGGGAACGAGATCTGTTCTCAGATACTCATCATGTATCTGAGTGTGATGCTTTCATGGTGTGTTACATTGACAATTAGTATGCCACATAGAACAGTGCTTTTGTCATTGTCATGGCCACATACAAACAGTAGATAATATAAGTGACAGCATGACCAAACTGGAGCCACTTGGACTTTCCAGTCTGAGGTAAATAGAGGCACCATTATTCCTAGAGTGTGGGACTTTGATGTGTTACCAAGTTTTGCTGTTTTAACCAATTGGAAAATTCAACTGCAGTAGCCACGTTTCCACCCATAGAGGGCGCAAGTGAAACGGCTTTGAGCCACGTTTTTCAGAATTTAACTAGTTTACACATAAATGTCAAAATTTGGGCATGCAGATGGCGTAGTGGTTAGCGCACACGACCCATGTATGGAGGCCTTAGTCCTCGACGCAGGCGACCCGAATTTGAATCCGGCCTGTGGTCCTTTGCCGTGTGTCTCTCTCCCTCTCTCATACCCCCATTCCTGTCAGGTTGACTTTCCTGTCAGCCTACTGCTGAAAAAACCAGCCACTAAAAAAAATAAATGTCAAAATTTAACACAAAGATACCAAAATTAAAGCCCAAGTAAGAATTTATATATGCAAACATATGATCTTGAGTTTCTTATTCTTGAAGCACAGCCGCTAATTTAGTGGTGTTTTTAAGTAAAATTGGATTTTAAGCACATCATATTATGATTTTTTTCCATTGTTCTCTTTTTATATATATATATTATAGTTCCTTTAGCCTAGAGAGTTTACAAGGTTCCTAACTGGCACCAAGGAGCCATCAGGAATACAGCAATCCTTTACATGACAGGACGTATAAGCATAACTCACCTTAAAAATGAATGAGAAATTATTATTTCTTCACGTCTACACATGCAGATGTACACATCTCCATGTTTGGGTTTTCTAAAAGAGATAATTAGCCATTTTCTACATTTGTGCAACCCTTTTCATAGTTTTTTTTTAACTGTATTCCCAATTTGACTAGCATCACCTGAATGTATTTGTGTTGTGTACTGATGTCGAGAAGGCTAAAGCTTGCCTCGATTCTGCAAACCATTCAGAAGTTCCTGTTCTATCCGTAGTAATGTTCTTACTGTTGACCCCTGAAAAGTTAAAGGAACAGGAGCTAGGGGGATACCATTCGATCTATTTGAACTTAGCCACTGTCTTTGGCATTTAATTAAACTAGCTGACTTAATATTTGCTCTTTTGAAACCATTTAACCTTTTAAAAATGTTGGTATATCTTGATTAATCTGGATAACTTGCCCATGCCGGCTCACCATCAGGGCCCTACATTTAGCTTGTCAGATGGTTTCCTGCTGCCTGATTTGCTCATACCTGATTTAGATGATATACGAGAGATACTAAAGCTCTGGAAGAGTGTTAGGAAAATGGTGTATCAAAAAAGAAATATGAGCCCATTACTTCCAACAGAATCTGAGGTTTTTTAATAATCTGCACCCCTACTCGGAGCCTCCAGTTCTGCCTCAATTTATAAAAGAAAAATGTGAAGCTGTGCATTTATTTGTGTTTTTCCTAATGTGAAAAGTGATCATTCTGCCCTGCTTATCATCAAAGTGTGGATGATGGTGCAGAGCAGGCTATATTACATGGATAATTGATCTGAATAATCGTCTCCCCTGGAGCAAGCAAACGAATGGCAAAACACGTGTTAATGGATAAAACTCTAAGAATTAACAGGTTTCCTTCACGTCTTACTTGAATATTTTGGTAAATTAGACTTGTTTAGATAGGCGTATTGTCACCCAACCTTTAATTTTCAACACTCAGTGTCCTGAAGTGATTTCTGTCTGGCCATAGTGTGCCTTTAGGCAAAAAAAAAAAAAAGAAGGTGTTGCGTCACATGCAATCCGTTTTTTTTTCTGTTCAACAGAAATGAAAATAAACGGCAATAAAGTCTCAGCTCTAAGCCTGCACACTGTGATAATTGCATCCTATGATTTAAGCCATTAGAGAAAATGGGGAATCTTTAAAAAAATATTATGCAGCACATTTTAATGGAATTAAATGTTCTTTTTGAATACCAACTTAATCATGCATGACACACGAACGCATTTTTAATGATTTACAAAAAAAAAAAAAACATTTATTTAACCCACACGTGTATTAAAATGTGATTTGTTGGTAGTTACATTCTTTCTGTAGAGGGCATCAAATGATCCCTTTCTTATAAGCTTGGAGTCCAACTTAAAGCCAACAATTTCTCCCGTTTTCCATCTATTCAGTTCAGTGTTTTTTCTTAAGCTGTGAAATCTGTCCTGTTAAAACTCAATACAATATTTCTTTACTGAATGATACCTCACATCCAGGTGTCATCGTGTCAAATGATAAGTCTTAATCTACGCCGTAAACTAAAAGATGTTGTGGCACTGAGTAAGTTACTGGACCTCACCTATGGATATCTTTTTTTTTTTAAAGACTTTTTGACATTTCTGATTATAACAGAGCTTAGAGTGTTGGTCAGATGCTCCTGGTGTTTGTTTAATAATAAAAAAAAAACAGAGAGGGTGACATCTTTTTCTTACTTCACTGATCTGTCTTGTGAAGTGCAATCTGGTTGCTGTCAGCTTGACTTTGTCTGGTGAGAGTGAGAAATTATTTTAAGCATCAGATATGATGGTGTGTTGTTTAGGCTTGACACCCTGAAACTATTTCTGTGATTCTTATTCCCCAGCAAGAGAGGAAGTAATTCTTGATTTTGGCCTGCTGTGCTTTCAAAGTTAAACAATGAAGAAGGCTTCATTGTTCAACATTTTCACAAAGCACCTAAGAAAGCCCCACTTTATGATTCAAAGCATGTCATCTGTTAATGTAAAAAAGGTGGAATTATTCATGCGAGTGAGACTTGTGTCATTTGTATTCTAGTTGCATGGTTGCTTCTTAAGAAGTACAAAGACGTGCAACCCTAGAGTCACTTAACATGTAATGAAAAGTTGTATAGGTTTACCAGGATCTTCCATCTTCTTTGTTTGCTGCAGTTCTTAACATTGTGATGATAATATATCATAATGTAAAGAAAACAACAAACATGTGGCATACGTGTAGTGCTGAGGTGGGAAGCTGGAGCAGAATTGTTTGGGTTAGAGGCATTGCACATTTATCCTGATGGGAGTAATTTTCTTTTCCACAGTCGTTAGAGATTGAGCTTACTTTGTGACAGCAACAATGAAGTGGAGCTCTCGCATGCTGTTGACAGTATGAAAGCAAGACAGCTGGCTTAGTTGTAGGAGGTGTCGTTGTGGGGCTATAATTGTAAATTATTACAGTACGATGTTTGCCTGGAGAAGAAAATTGATCTCTAAACGCCGTCTTTATATTAGTACTTTCAAGGCAAAATCTACTGCTCCGTATTGATATTTCTTCAAGCTCATATCCACCGTGTTTTTCTCCAGTTTTGCTTGAAATTGAGAAATTTGATTTCCTTTTATTAAAGTAGATGAGATTTAAAGATGCTTAATATTCTCAAGTAAATAAATGGGCCCCCAGTGATGCCAAAACCTTCTTTTTTATATTTTATTTATTTGTAAACGAACATCTGCCAGCTGATGTTTTGTTTTTGTTTTTTTCCACAGCATCATTCAGTTTATATGAATAGCAATAAAACACCAAGCCTCAGGTGTCCACACTTGGACAACAAAGCTACAAAAAGAGAGATAGAAGTTGATGATGCACTGCCTGGGCGCCATCATACAGTGTGTTCACATCAGGGACTGTTCTTGCCCATTTTTATCTGGCTCAACTCCCTCCCCAGCCCTCCATTATCAGCCGAGTAAAACTTCCTAATAGAGAGCTGGGATACATAGTTTTTCCATCAGAGGGAGAAACATGGAACTAAGAGATGCCACATAGATCAGTGTGACTGCTACTAACTGGCCTGTCACAGGGTGCACTCATCTTTCTGTGACGCGAATAGAGAGATGACTCACCGTTTGCAGTGCAAGGAGGGAGGAAGAAGTGTGTGTGTGTGTGTGTGTGTGTGTGTGTGTGTGACTGTGAGTGCAGGCTAGCATGAATGTGCATCTGTGGTTTGTTTGGTTTGTTGTGTGAACACAACAGGCTTATCTCTGTGCACTTTGGTAACTGTTGTGCATGTATCTGTTATGCATGAATACACACATCTGTCTTAAACAGTAAAGTGCTTAACACAAAGCGTTTACATTTTGGGGTCGATTTATAGAGGTACAGATTTAGAATGATCATTTTTGTCTGTGCGTGTGTGTTTTTTTTTTTTTTTTTTCCTCAGGATTTGTTCCAGCCCAGCCTGAATTTTTGTATTCAGTCATTTATTTTTAGCAGCTGGAGGTGCGTAATTGCTACGTGATAGGGCATGACAGCCTGTTTAATCGGAACAATCTTGTAAATAGGCAGTTTATAGAGGGCATTTGCTTTTCTTGGTATCTGCCTTGAAGGTGGAACCTTTTAGAGAGAGGAAACTAATTAAAGTAGCCAACGAGCACCCTTCTGCTCTCTTTTTCCACCTTACCTTAAGGGGAGCTTTGAATGTGTATGAACATTCCCATCTGACTTCAGCCAAACGACAAACCCCCCCTCTCCTTTGTGTTTCTTAGAATCTGCCCCAAGATTTCAGATCTGAAGGCTATATCATTGTAATCTGTTGCCACCTGATAAGTTTAAAGCTTGTGATTCACCATTACTTTAGATGATTCACTCTCTGGGTGAGGGCATTAAGGGCTGTCTCCCTTCACTGAACATTTTAAGCCTTTTGAAACACCAGAAAATGTTGTCTTCTGCAACTTGAATGAAAACTGTTTGATTGGAAACATCAGAACAAATAAGCCATGGCTCAATGTGTAACTACATTAGATGTTGGCTGCTTCTTTTATGGTTTTGTCCCTAAACAGGCTCATTTGTCTATTTCCCTTGGTGTCGTAGCTACAGTGCCCTTCAAAAAAATAAACCCTTTTATATGTGTTATGTCACAGCACTTTTTCAATTGTCTAATTATGAATTGGAGATGAAAAGTTTGTAAGCATTCGAGTGGTATGAATATTTCTTGAAATTGACTGTGTAATATATATTATTCTGTCTCATTTTCTCTCAATTATATTGCAAGCGTTCAGGAATGTGATATTAAAGATCTTACACTCTTAAGTTGGGGTGTTTTACCCTTACAATAGTATTTTTTCCCCCCTGATCTGTGAGGTTGTGAATAAATGAACAATGATTCAAAGATCCCAGGAGAGAAATGATTCAAAGACAGAAATTCAAACAGGCGTATCATTCTCATCTTTGAACAGCTAGTCAATTACTGAGTGAAATAGGTGTGAATGTCTTTCTTGAAAGTGCAGAAATGAATGGATACCTGCCAAGCTTTTGGGTCTGAAATGAGAGCCAGTATTTTCCAACGATATTTTACCATTTAGCTAGTAGATTTAGTATGCTTGAGACCTTTTAAGCCTAAGTTGTTGGAGACATGTTGCAAAGTATTACCTCTATTCTTCATTAGTAAGCACAGATGCTTATGTAAAGTCTAACGGGTTTTGCTTTGCAGTTACTCCTACCAAAATGTCTAGGTTCTCAAATCCTCACTTTTTGCCTTGACCTTTAGAGAAGTAACTACTTTTTTTTTTTTTAAAGAAGCAGATTTTTGGACCTGTTCAATTAAAAAGGGTAGACTTGTTAGAATAAATTGAATGCTTTATAGTTTTTTCGGATCCTACCAAACACATTCGGTAGCATCCGAATAATATTGTTATATTATGTTTTTGCAAATCTGCAAATGTTTTTTTTTTTTTTTTGATTGACAATTAAATGGGCGTCTATGTACATTTTTGACAAAAAAAATCTGCTTTGTTTCACTGTGTTTATGTTTTTCCTGCACAAGTTAAAGGAGAAGTTCGGTTTTTAACACTTTTAGCCCATTTTCTGTAGTGTCCAGGATGAAATCGAATGATCGACACCAAAATTTTGACAATTGCTCCTGTCTCTGCTTTTTGGCTCATTTAGAATCACCCCCTGGCTGCTTTAGAATGGCTAGCATAGAGCATGTCCGATAATGTCCTTAAAACAACCTTAAACGTTCTTTTTTTTTAAATATGCTACTCACCGGGTCGTCAGCGCTGTTCAATGACGTTCCAAAAAAAGTTTCGTGAAGAAAAAACGTTCCTGTAGTGTTTTATTTAGCATTTTGTAAATCCCATTGAGTTCTGTTGGAATAGTCAATATTCCCCTGCCACCGGAAACGGAAATGGGGCCTGTTTACACAGTTGTAGTCTTTTCGCTTCACTCTGTGTACTCCGACGTCGAGGTGCTAACGTCTCTGTTAAACACTTTAAAAAACTCTGAAAATGGAATACGAAAGGTGGATTCTTGATTCTCGACGTCGGAGTACACAGAGTGAAGCGAAAAAACTACAACTGTGTAAACAGGCCCCATTTCCGTTTCCGGTGGCAGGGGAATATTGACTATTCCTACAGAACTCAATGGGATTTACAAAATGCTAAATAAAACACTACAGGAACGTTTTTTCTTCACGAAACTTTTTTTGGAACGTCATTGAACAGCGCTGACGACCCGGTGAGTAGCATATTTTAAAAAAAAAGAACGTTTAAGGTTGTTTTAAGGACATTATCGGACATGCTCTATGCTAGCCATTCTAAAGCAGCCAGGGGGGGATTCTAAATGAGCCAAAAAGCAGAGACAGGACCAATTGTCAAAATTTTGGTGTCGATCATTCGATTTCATCCTGGACACTACAGAAAATGGGCTTAAAGTGTAAAAAACCGAACTTCTCCTTTAATGTAAGATGGTAGATCGATTTTATTTTGAAATTAACCATAAAAGCCAAACTGGTCTAGTTTTAGGAGCTTTAATTGGGCCGTCCAACAGGTTCCTGATTTGGCAATTTTGCAGCACCCAAACCACAGCTTAGATGGTGTGAACCCGTCGTATTGTTTTAACGCTGCCACAAATATAAGGCTAAAGCGTTGACAGAAAAGCAGGCTTTTCTTGTGAGATAAACACACCACCGTTGCAACCAAGAAACGCATGCAGATAGCAGAGATGGAAATACGATTGTTTTGGCTTTTGAAGAGACACTGCTGTGGTGAACACTCAGAATACATTACACCAGTTTTTTAAAATGTCTTTCCTGTGTGGAACCTGGTCTTCAAAATGGATAGTTTTAGCTTCCTTTGTGCTTTGTTTTCATTTAAAATCCTTAAAAACCTTAAGGCATACAGCACAAGATCAATTGTCTGCTTTGCCAAATGTGTTAAAAGCGGATGGCCCTTTTTGGGGGGAAATTCATGCAGAATGCTTAATACGTTTGAGAACAAAATTAATTTGAAAAACTGTGACATTGTTTAGTAATCCACACTCATCTCAAACCAAATTTTACACATGGTTCTCATAATGGAAAACTAAAGAACAGAACCATTTGGATTTTTTTCTATACTCCTCATCTCCTCCGCGTAATGCCAAGGACATGAACACAAACGAATGCGTGCACAGAGTTCTTTCACTGCATATGTAATAACCAACTTTAAGAACAAATAGGTTTGCCCTTCATTCTGTTCAAAGACGGTGGTACAGATTAAAAAGAATGTAGCTTTGCAAATTCGGAGCCAAACTAACTAATTGCTCTCTGCCGATCTGAAAACATGTCCGGTTTTAGGGGGTTAACATTTTGTTCCAGGATGGAACCCAGCTGGAATCCTTATTTCCTAAACACAGGCTGATAATTCATTATTTAAAAACGGAGAGAAAAAAAAATCGTGCTCCAGCACCCATGGCCTCTGCCTTGCTCTGGTTTAGTCTGGCTCACAGCAGCGGGGTGTGATGTTCTGTATTAAGAACAAGTATGAAGGTTACTGATGCCCTTCCTTCCTGTAAACATTCACCGGTGGGATTGTGAGAGTCATATGGACAGCTCCACAAATTAGGAAATCATACTTTAACTTTGTTTTATTCTTCTGTTGTTTGCTGTCCGGCTTACTCTGTTAGGCTCTGGTTCTCGCACAGATCCTCTCAGACTGCTGTTTCCTCTCCTCCTCCGTCTGTCTGTGTTGGTGGTAGTTGGACGCTAACAGACATGTCTCATAGAGGCAGGCTGGCCAATGGGCGAGGACTGACACGTGTGACTGTATAATGTTATAATGGAATGTTTGCTAACTGCAAATTACTGCTCTCTTAATTGATGGCATTTGTCTGTTCCCTGCAAGAAAGACTGCGCTAGGCTATGCTAAACTGTTTTTCCAACACGTTAATCATGTTCATAGCCTTAAATCACAGCCAGTTTTTTCTGATAATAACATTCTGGTATTTGACTTTTTTCCCCCTGTACAGTGCTGTTCATGTTGGAAATTTAAATGCTAAGATTTCAGGATCCATCCATGTCTGTGATGAGTATCAAATATAATATGAAGTGGATTAAGTTAAGGCTCTGTGTACTTTACAGTATTACAGGTAATATTTGTTCAGGAGAACATTTGCATGCATGAGTTATTGTATCAGGACAGTGTGACATAAAAGCGATCATCCTGTTGGTCTTTTTGGGTGAGAAAGTTAGACAGGATGCTTTAATGGGATTTATTAACCACCTCCTCATTGTTGAGTCTGTTGTTTCTCATCTTCACAACATAAACTCTATACCTCATAGAGTTTAGGTCCAAAACAATTATTACTAAAGCCATTAAAGTGGATTTGGTAGTTGACTTTTGCATTGTTGATTCCTGCAGGTAAATGAAATCTGCATTTCCATTATGCTTGACACGAGATGGAAGTGTAGAATGCTATCCTAGTTGATGGCTACTGGAAGTAATACACACTAGACCATTACCAGCAGATGACAGAAGCTTCCCAATTAATCACTGATCTTAGTAATATCAGACAGAATCTTAAAGGTGTAGTGGAGGATGTTCTTTTTCTGACTAAATGTGAGATTAAATGTGTAATTTAGTCAGGCCCTGATGAATGAGACATCGGAGGATTGTTGATGAGAACAACTCGTTGTTTTTCAAACCATGTCTGTGCCTATTGGCTAACGCTCTGACCAATGAGCACAACTGACTGTGACGTAGTATGCAAGTGGGGGAGTGTAAACAAACAGCCTGTTGGTAAAACGGCGAATACGTCCTTCTTAAAAATGAATGAGCGTAGAGCCTCTTCCTGCTCACATTTCAATGAAAACCCAAAGTCTACTCCTTCCAAAACTGATTCCAAAGCTGAGTCAAACGAGAATTGTTGAATAGTTGTTGCCATCTTCCTTGTTGTGCTTTCTCCAGCGTCACACAGCGTTGTTGTCAGACCCTCAAATGTCACACCCTCAAAACCTCGCCTGCTTTGCATCCAAAAATTCAAAACACAACTCTGCGTTGTGATTGGCCCGCCAGTTCTAGGGCCTGGGGCATTGATTGAGGCTAGACCACTCACAGGCAAAAATTATTTTGGCCGCTGGCAGGTGGGGCTAGTTTGCTAGGCTAGGTCCTCCTAACTGTACATTATTTTCTTGATATGTTTACGTAAGGCCATCCTGCATGCTCTTCCCCATTTACTCTTACCGGTGGTGAGTCTGACATGGTGGAAAAATTGCAAATTTTCTTTTGGAAAGTAAGCTTGTATGAGCGATGCAAACAGCAACTTTTAAACAGAGCGTCGACAAGGAGAAATGGGCTCGTGCATGCTCTTGCACGTGTTTAATAGGCGTTCCCTCTCGTGAGGAAAGTACAGGGTTGTGCATGTGCAAGTGGAGAGGGCCGGTCTTTTTTCAAATATTTATAAAAATCCTCCATTATGTCTTGAAGTAGCTGAGTTAACCTAAACTGTCTGCTCTTCCTTCAGATTTAGGGGTGTGATTTCAAATTGAACACCAACTGTTTTGTCTTAAAACTGAACTTTAGACCTCCAAGCCAGGGTGTAATATTTTAGTGGTTAGCTACATTAAGAAACGTATCTTGTTTGATAAGGAATGTTAGCATTTGTTGTAGCATTTATTTCTGGGTATATTGTGGGTGAAGCATGGCTCCAGCTGCAGCCGATACCTTATACGTAAGTTTACTTCAAACTCTTGAATTGCTGTTCAGTATTCTTATGGCTGTAATCATTCTTGTTGCCTTTCATATACCTTTTTCCTTTCACCTAATTTTCCCCTGGTGTGCTTGCTTGCAGTACCCTGCTAAAGTGAATTGTTTTAGCTCCCATGGCACATTCATTAAAGAGTGGGGATGGCTAATATAACACAAAATGATCATTTGTAGTTAATCTGAACAATATGCAACTTCTTAAGTCCAAATTGTGACAGAAAAAAACACCTTTTCAATGATGTGGTGTGCTTATATGTTAGCCTTCGTATGTAATTCCTCTGTCCTGAGGTTTTGTTTTGTGCTTTCTTAACAGCTTTTATGTGGTGTTTCTTCCTTGCTTCAATTTGTTTCCCCGTTCTACTTGAGAGTTCACTCGTATATTTGATTAAACCTGACAGTTTGCTTGGATAGTTGCCACTATTTCAACACAACCTCTGCAGAGTACCTCAGTGGATCTGTGGTAAGATCCTTTTGCATACTATTATACAAAGTGTATATGTGTCTAATAGAGAAAAAAAGATGGGTACTTAAGTTGTCCTTAGTTGAAAAAACAACCCTCCTATGTATGTTAAGAAATCTTTTTAGCTTTTATCCATTCATGTTTTTCTTTTCCCTCTTGCCTGCTTCCTCTTGAAGGCTGGCTTACCATGGCCACGTCAGCACTACCAATGCACCAGTTGACACAAGAGGGAGGGGGGACCTAGTCTTTTTTTTTCTTTCCTTTTTTTGTATCTCTTTTTTCATTCTCATCTGTCAGCACTCGTGCGTCAGATTGATGTAAAAGAGAAGGTGTCATTTCCCCCACCGCCATCAACTCTCCTGCTTTCCAACTACGACACTATAAGGGTCCTTTATACACCCACCCCCCAGTCTCTCGAACTCCCTCTCACCTTCCAGTGTTCTTCTTTCCTCCGTCTTAGTTTGTATACACACAAAGCCTTTCAATCTAAATGGACAGCGCACAGGATGCTAATGTGATTCATCACATTTGCTGTTAGTCAGCATCAGGAGCTGAAAAGTAAAATTGCCTTAATCAGTCATCAGGCAGGTGCGTCGCCGAACACTGTGTGGCATACCTCTCACCTAATTTGTATTAAAAGTGAGTAGAGTTAACAGTAAACACTTTGAACTCCCTGGCGAATTATTTTCCTAATACAACAGTAATGATGGCCAAGTCAGACTGAGCTCTTACCTTCTCCCTAAACTGAGATTTCTGTCCTTGTGCCCACTGTGTTCTTGGATAGAGAAATGACTCACTGTTTAATTGCCTTTTAGATTTTAATAAGCCCGTTTGTTAGCCGTTTTTTATGGAAGTTTATCAGCAGTTGGGAAGCTGCTATACATACTGGAATCATATTTTGCTCTCTCTGATGCTGCTTTTGTTTTTTGTTTTTATTTTATTTATTTGAGTGAATGAAAAAACAATGAGACACTGGGATGAGACTGAAATAACGGCTTGCTTACTTGGTTCTAGTTAAAGTTTGTTTTTTAACTGAAAATATGTTTGTATGTATGAATTGTGCTGATATTGTATAGGGTTGATATTGGTATCATCAGAAATTAAAAACTTGTATTGGGACATCCCTGGTCAAAATATGAGCACAGCTTTGTTGAATCATAGTCGTCACTGAATTATCAAAGCATGTAATTTTGCAATTGCAAAAAACGTACATAATGCAATATTTGGTGGGTTGATATTTTTCATCTGTGATTTATTATTTTTTTTTTATCTCTTTTTATACCTGATCTAGATGTTAGTGACATAGAGCCTAACACTAAGGTCAGGTCTAGGTGAGGGAATAAAAAGTGATGGAAAGAATTAATAATAATCACTTTATTGTAGAATTCAACAATAGTGTAAAGTCTAGGGGTTAGGGAAATAATCGTTTTGGCGATATATCGTGATATTCGGTTGCCCAATATAATAGCGATCTTTCACTTCTTAGTATCGATTTAAAAAAAAAATGGTTACATAAAACATTGATGGGAAAATGGGCTACCTGTGCACCACCACTCTGGCAGAAAGTGCTGTGGAGCCCTTTAACTGTAGCCTGGGTGCCATTCCGAACTTAGTCCCGCCCACAAAGTTTGAGGTCGGGAAGTTCGGTCTGGCTCTGCTCCATAGTAGCTCGAGTATTATCGCCCACTGTCAGGCGATCCAATCAAATTGTCAGGGCGGGCTTTATACGATGATGGACAGATGACCAACAGTAACGTAATCAACCACGTGACCAATGCGCGCTTGGGTGACAACAATAATGGCTGCCGCTGGAGAGTTTAGGTGAGTAGATTCTGCTATTAGGTCTGTTCTAGAAGATATCGACAGCAAATTAATTTTAAAAGAGGAACAGAGAAACGCGATTAAGTCTCATCTTCTTATTCTAGGCGTGCAACTGCACGCTTTGATTTTTGTGGACAACAACTATGCCTCGCTTAACATACGTCACGCACTCCGTTGCTCTTATTGGTTGTAGGTCTATCCAATTGAGTGCAGAGGCTTTTTTTTCCTGGTTCGTTCGAAACACGCCCCATAATCACAGCTCTATGGAGCAGTATCAGACTCATATTCTGACTAGAATTGAGTCGGACTACGTCAGGCTACTTTAACTGTGCATGCAGCACCAAATCTGTATTTGAGGCAGTCACAGTGGAAGAAAACCCCAAACAACATGGATAATAATACCTAATCAATATTTTCTGATAAAAATATACAGCACTTGCTGTTTTATCTCATCATTTGATTTTGATAGCTGGGGAAAATATGGCAATATATAGTGATACTGAGATATCGTGATAATATTGTATCGTGACCCAAGTATCGCGACATGTATCGAATCGCAACACTCATGCAAATACTCACCTCTAATAAAGTCTAAGTAATATTTACCTGATATCATGCAGCATGGGTTTAGATGTCAATATAAAGTATGCACTTATATAGTACACAGTATTTCTCTCAGTATATTTCTATCACTGAGAGAGAAAAAAACTTACCACTGCCCTGTTAATTATTATTCTTGTTTTTACAAGTATAATGTATTAGTTTTGTTTCCTTAAATGACTGAGTAGACATTTAAGTCACGCATTTAGCCTTTAGTTTGTAGTTGACATCCTGAACATGTTTAACTAAATTTTCAGGGAGTTGAACTTCTTTTATCCTTCTGCAGTTAAATGTTGCAATCTGCCTCAAAAAGGTTGTAATAGACTAGGGATTAGCCGTAATGCTTGCAAAATACTATCTAAAAGTATTCTGTGAAATCCTAATCCATCTACAGTTTATGGAAAAACACTGTTTAAAGCGCTAAGATAAACTGAACAATGAGCCCATTGCAACAATTTAATGTGAATGATTAAACCTAGATTCTAAAATGGATTCAGTTTCAATTCTCGTTAATCAATGTATTTATTCATTTTATTCATATTGTTATTACTTTATGGTGTGGTTTAATTTCTCATCAACCTATTAAAGTGAAATATTTATCACCGACTAATTGTTTGAAACCCAAGAGGCATGGTTGAGGCACTATGTTGCAAACTATCTTACCGTCTTAACAACCAGTCATAAAACAGCAGGATAATTTTATTATGGCAAAACACTTTATCCCACACGTCTTACTTTTAATAAAGGTCTTAAAACATTAGATCTGCAAATAGGGATTTAGCTGGAATATCATTTAGTGAGACACTTGTACAGAACCTATCAGGGAATCATTCATCTTACCTAAAATGTAGGTTTTCCCTGTCAATATCTGCTGAAGTGGGGTGATATACTGTACCATGGGCAGCTCCAAAACATGTTATGGATATATATAACCATACCCATATGAACCCAGAAAAAATGCTTGATGCTTCCTTGCCTGGAATCAAGGTAAAACTCTTCAGTTTTGTTATTTTGAGAACCATTATATCAAGTTGGAGGTAGATTCTAGGTTAAATATCTGCATTTAGCGTGTTGGATGCGATAACATACAGTATGTGGAAGCAGGAGTAGGCACGTAACAATTGCCGTAAACAAAGTGGCTGTATTGGGTGGAGCTGCAGGCTCCTTGGAGCCAGAAGGCGTTCGGCGTGGGACTACCTTCACCGCAGTGAAGTCCAACTGACATACTATACAACAAGACGCCCATTTACTGAATGGGGTTTTTATTACACTTCAAAGCGTGTCTCCTCTGTCTTCCAAATTGCTTTGTGCAAATCTGTAGTTACTTGTTGCTCCATGCGTCCCTCTTCACCAATATTCTTTTTAACTGTATGACATAGCACTTTCTCACTTGAGTTATGCTCCTTTGTGCTTCATTTAAGGAATTGAGGTTTTGTGGATGCGCAAACTTTGAAAAAAGAAGGCGGCTTTCCTACATTGTCTTTAGTTGGTGAGTGGCTGATGACTGACTGCTGCAGCACACTCTCATAAAAACACCAGCAGCTTTTACATTAGAGTTGACAGTTTTTATTTTTATTTTACTTCTTTCTTCCTTTTCCCTTCATATACATTTTCCTGTGGCTCATTGGTTTCAGGTGATGTGAGTTGAACATAGTGAGAGTTTAATAGTTGCAAAGAACCTCTGTTTTTTTTTTTTGCCGTTGTTTTTTTTCAGTCTCACTACTAAGAAACTTGGTCACATGCTAGAACCCAGTCTTCATGTCAGAAATGACATGCAAAGTCTTTTGATGTGTTTTTCTCTGTTAGCAAGCTAATTTTCGGCCAGTTCTAAAAATGTATTGTAATGTATTGAACCGTGTTTCCTCATCTACTCCCTGTTGACCGTACTGTAGATGATTGTTCTCTGAGGCTGAACTCACATCACACATCCAAGTGGTCTACGAAAATCCAAATTATATCAGATTAATTTTTTCTCAACTAGGGGTGTGGGAAATAATCGTTTTGGCGATATATCGTGATATTCGGCTGCCCGATATAATATCGATCTTTCAGTTCTTAATATAGATTTTCAAAAAAAAAAAAAAAAAAGGTTACATAAAACATTGATGGGAAAAGGGGCTACCTCTGCACCACCACTCTGGCAGAAAGCGCTGTGGTGGAGCCTTTTAACTGTGTGTGCAGCACAAAATCTGTATTTGAGGCAGTCACAGTGGAAGAAAACCCCAAACAACATGGATAATAATGCCTAATCAATATTTTCTGATGAAAATATACAGCACTTGCTGTTTTATCTCATCATTTGATTTTGATAGCTGGGGAAAATATGGCAATATATGGTGATACTGCAATATCGTGATAATATCGTATTGTGACCCAAGTATCGCGACATGTATCGAATCGCAACACTCATGCCAATACTCACCTCTATTCTCAACATGTTATGATTATAACTCTGCTATTGCAGTTGTTTTTAATATTGAAAATATTTTGTGCTTTTCTTCTAATGTTAGCTTTTAAACACCTAAATAGGAACTGTCTGGTAAATAGCTTACTCTCAAAGAGATTGGCAGTAAAAAACCGACTTCAGCCATTGCAACTATGGAAATGTTACATGTTACTATTCAGGTTGCATGTCCCATATCCTTACTTCTAGTTACCGTAGCTCAATCTTAGTCTCACCCCACTATAAAACATTCTCTTGCTGCCTTTCGAATTATATTAGTGAAAAGTTACAAATTTAAGTCAAGCTTAAAGGTTTTACTTTGGAGCAGATGTTTCTTCCTTTAAAGTTCTGGTTTATGTTAAAGTGGCTTCCCTGCAGAGATTGACCCTGCTGTTGCAGCAGTTTCCAATTCATGGTATTTTTGAGCCTTTCTGTTCCTGGTATCTGTTGAACATTTAACACATTTCTTCTTGCTGGATGTTGACAGTTTGAGTTGGCTGACTGAACTGTCTAAACAGTTGGATATTTCTGCAGAACAGTGATATTATAATATACCAGGGCTGCACAATATGTCATGAATATCACCAGTTAAACAAATGTTTTGCATGTAATCATTGTTAGCATATTGTGGTATATCTCAAGTGCCATTAGCTTTACTTTTATTTCATATTAAGCTAGTTGGACAGAATCTCTAAGCTCCATTTCTGGGATGCTGAAACTGGACATGAATGACCATCCTCGAGGTGCTAAAGATCAGAGTGTAGAAAGCAGAGATTAGACAGACAGGAAAGAATGAATTGGGCATTTATGGAAAAGATACTGCCATTGCAATATATACCGATATTATCAACATCACAAAGTTTCCTGATGTCATGCAGCTTTAAAACACATCAAAAGTGGTTTTAAAATTCATAAAGCAGGCTAACCCAAAGCTAAGATTCCCAAAACCCTAGTCAGCACTTTAATGAAAATATATCGTTAGTGCAAAACATGCCCAACCATTTCTGCTGGAAGCTGGTTGGTGGCTGCAAACAGTAAGAGTTTGAAGTGCAACTTGCATGTGCTTTTTTAACCTTATACAGAACTATTCTAGTTACCTTAGATTTGGAAAGTTTACAAGTTGTTTAGTAGAGTATTGAACTCCGATCCTGAATCACGCATTTCTTGAACACCTAATTTGTTAACAATCTTATAAAAAAAATCAGTTTTAATGCTTGTCTTTAAGCTTTTTTTTTTTTTCCAACAATGATAGTTTTGTTGTTTTATTTTCAGAAGTGAAGATCTTCTAAAAAGCTAAATGGCACAGCTCTTTAAAACGGTGTAGGCTGCACCTGAACTCTGCCATTTTTCAAGCTGCAACAGTTTTTAAATGGAGTGCTTTTTGGTGGGTTCTCAACAAACCTGCTACTGTCGCTATTCCCGCTTAGATTTTCTGTTACGCTCCCAGGAGAGCTTGAGTGTTGGCTCCTAAGAGAATAGTGTAGCATGTTGGTGTGAGTTTACAAGGTTTCAGTGTGTCGTTATGTACCCCATCCTCTGCAGCTGTGAGGGTGTTACTGCGAGTCATTTAGAGATGCTTTTTTCATCTTTTTCAGTTGAGTGAAAAGAAAAAAAAATCCTTTGTCATGTGTTTTTTTTTATTTTTTTGTTTGGGAGGTCAGTGATTCCCTCTGCTCTCCTCCATTGTTTTTGGTGTTGGTGTCCCATTGTTTTGTCTTAGGTTTGGAAAGAAAAGAGAAATGTGCTAATGTGCAAACTTGGCTCAGAGGTTGCTCTCTGAGGCTTTCTGCTGAGCTGTCACTTCTCTGAGCTGAGCTAAGCCGTTGGACTGGCCCTCACAGAGGAGCAGGAAACTTTGTTGTTTCTCAGCACTTTTGAGTAGTCCCCCCCCACCCCCCCGCACCCCTTTTTTATCTACCAGTTTAAAAATAGTAATATTTATATGTTGTTAGAGATATAATAAAAAAAAATTAAACTCGGATGAGGAAGCTACAAAAAGCAACAATGTCATATACAGTGTTTGTCAAGAAGCATTTTATTTTGCTGTTTTGGTGCAGGTCTGAGTTTTGAGTGACATCTTGTCTTTAACTGTTCCTCTAGGGCTGTAAACCAATTACAGGGTTTCCGCGGGTAATTAAGGCCTTAATTGGCATTAAAATTCATTAAATGTGATTATTGTGGCATTTAAAATGCTTTATTTAAAAAAATATATGTAACTTTTTTTTTTTTTATCAGAATAAGAAACATTGCAATATATTTGCACGGATCTGCTTCAGGTTGATCGAAAAGCCGTATGTTCGGAAAATAAACTGGAGGTGGAGAAAAAGCTAAGAATGGGGAATTGCAAACTTCAACAAAAAGTGGCTGGAAAACGAGGAATGCGGGAAATGGCTGCAGCCTGTTGAAAAAGCAGAGTTACTCATTCCTGTATAAATCCTGAATTAAACTTTTTCCTCATTTTTTTATGTTATTGTCAGCCACTAACTTCAGTGAGTTTTATTAAGGTTTCACATAAAATTTAGCTAATTCAAAATTTTGCATTATTTTGTGTTTGTTGCATACCATCTAAAAAAACCCTGAAGGTTAAGTTGTGAACATGGCAAAATAGAAATAATAAACTATAAAGGGGTAGGAATACCCTTTACCAAACATGTGAAGGCCTTGTGCTCTTATCCTGTTTACTGCAGATGATATGGCTGTTTGTGATGAAAGAGAACCTCTTATCGTGTTTGTGCCTCCATCTCAGGTCCTGCTCAGGTTCCCATGATGTCTCCAAATGGTTCAGTGCCTCCAATCTATGTGCCTCCAGGATACGTCTCACAGGTATTTACTCCAAACTTATCTTTTTTTCCATCCTCTGACCAATTCTGATGTTTGCAGGTCATGCTGATGTTTTTCTTTCCTAGATTATTGAAGAGAACGGAGTGCGGAGAGTTCTGGTTTTACCTCAGCAACCAGATTTCCACCCCGGGGGTCATTCCCCACTCCACCATCCTCCACCGCCACCCCATCCACACCTGCCTGCCTTCATCCCGCATCCCGCCATGATGGGCCCACCGCCTCATCTCTACACAGGCATGCCAGGGGGTGTGGGGGACATGAGCTCCCAGTACATCCCCCAGTACCATCCGGCTCATATCTTCTCAGAACAAGGTGAGGAGGAGCGAGACCGACTCTACTATGTGTTGCTTTTTGTATGTGTCGTCTGCATTTAAAATCTACATCCTGGAAATCCTGTAATGACCCATGAGTTTGTTTTCTTTTCTAGATACCCACATCCAACATGGACGCCAGTCTTTTCTTCACCGAGACGACAGGGCGAGCAAAGCGCATGAGCGTCTCCAGAAAAAATTGAAGGAGCGCCAGGGAGGTGGAGGAGGTGGAGGAGGAGGGCAGGTGAAGGACAGTCCCCCGTCCTCACCACAAAAGTCCTGCAGCAGCCCCCCATCGGTGGACATTCATAACGGCATTGGAGGAACGGGGCTTGACGCAGAGCACAGGCACGGGGTAGCCTGCTCTGACAAGCATATTAACAAGGGAAAAAACGGAGAGTCCAGAGGTAATCTGGGGTCTGTTTAAGGGTCGGTTCTTGAATTAAACACATTTATTTTGTTTGTTTGCTGTTCCAACCCAGATAAGTAATTTTAAAGAAATGTTATTTTACTTAGGGTCATGCTTATAAAATCTGAAGCAATCAGGAAAAATAAGGAACCTGATTTAAGTTTAGATAAAAATGATTCAGGTTTCAAGTTTTAACGACTTTATTCCTTATTCCACTGTGTAAAAGTTTTACCATCCATATATAAAACCTATCAACAGTAAACATATCTGCTATTATTGTTTTGTCAATCTTTTCTTATACTCATGAAAAATAATTAAATGGAGAGGGAACTCTGAGAATTTGAGGTTGGAAAATATATCATTTTAACAAAGATAAAAATGTTTGAACCCTCTTTGGACTTCCTCCTTTAACTTAAATGTATTGGTCTTTTTATTTGTTTTTTTTTACATGACCAGATTATTATTATTATTTTTTTTTTGCAAGAATCAACATTTGAAATAAGCTCAAACTGTATTCACCTTTCTAATCCAGTGTTTTATATCTAACTCACATAATCTACAACAAGTGAGAATTACTCTGCAATATTTTTTTTTACATTATTTTCTTTTCTTTGCTTCATTTCATTTACTCTGTCTGGTCCTCACAATCTAATTTTATCTTTCCAGAACTTGACAAAGAGGCCCAGGCACTGCTTGCACTTTTGAGCAACATCAGTAAACCAGTGGTTAGTATCTACTGTTTTTTTATTACTATCTCTAAATAAATAATATTTTAATAACTGGAATTAACTTGGACTGAAAATATGTGTTTTTGTTGTTCTGTAATTTGGATGTTTGAAACTATAAACTTGTTCATTGACTGTCACCAAGCCTCGAAGTCGTTGAAGAAATTACAAAATACCAATTGTAGGAATAAGATAATTTTAGCACAAGTAGAAAGTGGATGTTTTAGTTTCCCATCTCTGTAAAACCAAACTGTCCGTCAAAGGCCAGTGAAATGAACTGTGGGAAGGAGAGGACTTAAGGTGAGGCCCCAGGGTTGAGGGTTGGAGTTACAGACTTGACCTAATTGAGTTCTTCCACATATGAATTCCCCCCCTGCAGTTGAGCTCAGGCTATTTTAAACCTCCAAACAGAATGAAAAATCACAGGGTTGCACAGCAGCACATCCCTGCAGCTAAAAAAAAATCTTTACACAGCTCTGCATTAGCTGCCTCCCTCCCTAACAAATTGGATTATTGTGGATATTTATTTATTTTGGGAGCAAATATATTGTAGATAATTACATCCTTTTTGTGGAAACAAAATCTTACAAATCCTATTTATAGTGTGTCACAAGCTATATAAAGAGCACAGCAAACGAGACAGTGGTACTTATCAGCCTATGTGCATGGTGCTGAGTATCACCCTAAACACCATACTCTTGGTTAAACAGGGTGTTGGCAGCATCATGCTGTGGAGATGCTTCTTTTTGAGCAAAGATGGCAATGATAATTGTAGTTTGTGATTAATCTAGTGAGCTAAATACAGGGCAGTGTTTGAAAACAACCTATTAAAAGCTGCAAAAGCCTGGTAATTGGAGCAGACATGCACTTTCTAGCAAACATTAAGCCTAAATACAAAGCCAGACCTACAATCAAACCATATTTATGTTTAAGAATGGCTACAACATCAACAAAAAATTATGCTTTTTTGTCATTGAATGAGCTTTAGTTTTTTACAATAAAATGGCAAAAATATAATTACTTGGATGTGCAAAAAAATCAATCTGAGACATGCCTTAAAAGACTGAGCGGTTACTGCTGTAAAGGGGAGATCTACAAAATGTTTTGCTACTGAAAACTTCAGTTACTTTATTGATTTAAATTTGTTAAAAATGGTTAATAACCGTTTTTAACCGTTTTGTTTTTCTATATTCTTTACAATGAAATGCGTTGGGTTATGTTCAAAATGGAATGATGTGAAAGCTAAGGAAATGTATGAATAAATACTCATTAAAACTTTGATATCTTAGGTGTCAGACATCCAGGCCAGAGCAGCAGTGGTCAGCTGGAGTGCACCCACCAGACCAGAGAGTGACAATAACACTGTGGAGGATGACACTAGCCTCCCAGAGGCCCTTAGCTATGAGGTTGCCTTCTCTATTAATGGCAAAGATGGGAAATATCAGAACATTAACAGGTGAGTACAAGGAACAGGAGCCCATGGGGCTTAAGATTTCCCCTAAAATCGCAAAAGCATAATATTTGTTTTTCTTTGAATCAGTGTGCAGGAATTAAGTGCAACTT
The DNA here is from genome assembly GCF_016077235.1 of Cyprinodon tularosa. NCBI lineage: Eukaryota > Metazoa > Chordata > Actinopteri > Cyprinodontiformes > Cyprinodontidae > Cyprinodon > Cyprinodon tularosa. The sequence goes on along the minus strand of NW_024039052.1, from coordinate 197,745 downwards.
TAGAAAATCTTCGACCAGCAACAGACTATCATGTCAGGTTAGTACAGCCCCTTGCTTGCTTTAATTTGTCATATCACAGTGGAACTGTGTACAAGCACTGTGGAATCCCTTAGGGTCCAGGCAGCGTGTAACTGTTTACTGGGAAGCCCTTCGGAGGCGGCCAGCTTTACCACACTATGCTGTGAGCCAGACCCTCCTAGTCCTCCCAAGAAGACCAGTGGGACCAAAAACACACTTGTACTCACATGGAAGGTAACATTTTCATTTTGTTTTGCATACAATAAATGAAATGACAAGTTTTCCTCTAAATCTTCAAAAAAAATTGTCGAGTTTTCTGCCTGATAAACGGTGTAATTCATTTCTGATTTCTCTATAGGCTCCATGTGACAACGGTTCCAAAATTAAAAATTATATTCTTCAGTGGGATGAGGTAAAACCTTGCTTCTTGTTGTCATATATTTTAAACTTGTATGCATGAAACTTTGATTTAAAGTTTATGTGAACTAAATGTTTTGTTTTCTAAAGGGGAAGGGAACAGGCTCCTTTGAACAGTGCTACTATGGACCTCAGAAGCAGTATCGAGTAACCAAGCTTACTCCAGCTTCACGATACTCTTTCCGCCTTGCTGCAAAAAATGACATGGGTGTGAGGTGAGCACATTGAAGGGCCTTTCAAAAGTCATCATTTTTTTCACATTTTGCATATTACATACTTGCACAAAATAGCACAGCACTGTGAAGGAGACAGAAAATGCTATGTGGCTTCCTCTTACAGATTTTATTTCTAGAATTGCTTTGTATTTAGCGCCATACATCTTCTAAGCATCCCACAGCATGATACCGCCACTGCAAAGCACACTGACCTCTGAGTCACTCAGAGAAAAGCTGCTCTTATGCTGAGTTGGAACTAACCACATGTGGACTCTATTTACTGAAAGCAGTTACTGGATTGTTAGCAGAGGAAATGGGCCTGACTAGAAATCAAAGCCACACTCCATAATTATGCACCTCTCTGTGTTGGTCCGTCACAAGTGATTGTGAGCTTTGACGGTGACTGTTGTGGTATCATGACTGGATGCGAGGACATCAAAGGAAGGATTATTCATTGTCGTGTTCATGCTGGAATATTTCCCACATGGTAGCCTCACTGTTGTCCATCTTTATGTAACCGTTTCCTCCTGTATAACTGTGGCCATCCGTGTGTCAATGTGCGTGTCTCACTCTGTCTCTTTGTCCGCTCCTCTCCTGTCGTATGTCTCTTTCTGTCCTCCCCAGCGAGTTCAGTGAAGTGGTGGACCTGTTCACCTCATGCAGTGTGCCATTGCCACCCTTCCCTCCAGAGCTGGAGATGGCGGGAGTGACCTTTCTTAGTATGAAGTGGCAGCGGCCCAGCAGCTCGCCTAAGGAGGATGACATCTACTATGTTCTTGAGATGGAGGAAGAAGGCTCGGTATATCTCTTGGTTTAATATCTCTTTTTTTTTCTTTATCTACTCTCTGTTAGGGGGTTACCTTCTTCAAAAATTCAGGGAATCTTGTATAAGGCGTCTATTGCTTCATTTCTTTTTAATTCAGCAAAAGCCAGATTTGAAAAGAATATGAATGTAATAGCAAAAATAATATGTTCACACCCTATTTTTTGTTCTAATGAAAAAAAGATTAAAATAAGTCGTTTCTAAATGTCTCCAGCCTTTAATTTGACCTTGAACCCGTTGAATTTAGTCGAAAGGCAAAAGGAAGTTTTTAGGAGTTTAATTAAGAATTAGAAACTAAATAGTGTGGTTATAAAATTTATGTGGGCAAACCCTTAGACGTTATTAAAGAACGCTTTGTCTTTGAGCAGGAGTCTATCAGAAGGCACACTTTGTCTTGGATGTATTACTTTTTACCTCTTAGCTCTAAATCTATCAGATTGTGATGATGACTCTGGTTCAAAGCTCACCTGGAAAAACAAAACAAGAGTTTCTGTAGAATCTAGTTCTGAGCTCCAGCTAGGCTTTTCTTCACCACCTTCTGAAGAGGCCAAATAGTTTTATATCCTGAAGTCACTCTTATTTCCCTTTATTTTTAGCCTTCCGTAAGAAGGTTGAAGGTTTTCTGTCAAAATGCAATGTATTCTTTTCATATTTCCCTCACTAAGTTTCCAGACCTTATTTACCCAATGTATTTGAGAGAGTTGAAATTTTTTTTGTGTGCAAAATTTGGAGGCATTCAATGTTTGGCTTATCTAAGAAAATACTTCTGTCTTAACACCATAACCTCTAGTTTTATTTTCTTTTTTGACAATTTTAGTTTTCCTTGCTTGTTTTCCTTATTTCCTTAATTTGATAACAGCCTTTACTCTCTATCCTCTATCTAGTGCTTGGGGATTATTTTGTTTTCTTATCCGGACTGATAACTCTAGACAGTCGGATGCCTCTAATGTTTTAAAAATGTCTGCAGACTATGGCTGCTGCTGTGAGATGCATATAAGATAAACATTATGAAGAGCTTAACTTAACCAGGAATCATAATCACGAATGCTTATTGTCATTATGAATCTCATGATGGAATGTGTAGAGACCTCCAGCTCAGAATGCAAACATAATACGCAGACATCAATTAAAACTGGCATCCTTATAGAATCCCTTAGAGAAAAGAAAACACCTTAAGAAGAAAAAATATATATATAAGAACAATAAAAGAACCACTTTTGGGAGAAAAATGAGAGCACTTTGTGTGCTGGATCCTGCTCTATTACTTGGTGATGTGGTGATTCATTCTGAGCGCTGCCATCCTCGACATATTAAAAAACATGCCATTGCATTATTTATGTTTTTCCCTAAAATATGTCTGTGTTTTGCAACTCAGTTTTACAGGTTGTAGCTTTATATTCTCCAATTATTTATCATGGTCTAAATCATAAAAATCTGGCATTTTACAACCTGCACATATTTGTTTACACACGTCTTTGTAGTTGATGTCACCTTAACCTGCCACCTGCAGGTTTAACTGTCAGAAACGCTACAAATCCCTTTACCTCTGTCGCCGTCCCCCCCCACAGACCTCTTATTTTTCTGCGCTTCACTGATTGTTGAGTAAGTCATTGCTCAGCTGGTGGTTTTGTTTCTCCCCCTTTCATCTCTGTCCCAGGGATATGGCTTCCAGCCAAGCTATGACGGTGACGAACTCTCCCACACCGTTAGGAATCTCCGCAGGAGCACCAAGTACAAGTTTCGGGTAAGCAAGCTCTGCGAGGTGTTAAGTCAGAATGGGTTATCTGCAGGTTTAATTTAGGAAGCAGAATGTGTATGTGTGAAAGGGGCAAGCTTTCAGGAGGGAGAGAGGGGCGGGGGGTTGGTGCTGAGCCCCACGTTTGCCATATGACTCATCCGTTTACAGGATTCTGCCAGCAGAGCAGCGGGCAGCTGAAAGCATCAACAGACTGGATCCAGTGTTGATCACATGCAGGGCCCCAGTGAGAAGCTAGTTGAGCAAAGCGTTTGACCAATATGTGGCCCTTTGGCTGGCAGTAATCTCACCAGTTTTAGAGGCAGTTTTTTCCTCCAATCTGCCTTAAAACCGCCATCCTTTTTATTTTGTTATTACTTCCTCTTCTTGTGTTTGCCATCCTTCCCTAATAATGGTTATTTTCCTGCCGCAGGAGACAACAGCAGTTGCACTTTTTTAATCATTTGCCTCTAGGACATGAAAAACATGAAGGTGTGGACTATAAAAATAAAAAGTAATGTTCATTCTGTTAGCCAGAGGAAGAGGAGCAACATGTTTGAGAAGAATAATGCTGATAGAAAAGTGTCTTATCAGCAAAACGGCGCAACACACCAACACGTGTCTGAATGATAGAAAACCCACTCTTTCTCTTTTCAATTATCCAAATACACAGTAAGGAGAAGCTGGCGGCTGTGCTGTTTGTCTTCATTCGGTATATTTGGTATTCAGCAGGCTCAACACAGCAAGACAAGAGATTTCTGTGTTATTGCTGAGGTTCTTCACTCAAATGCTACTGAAGCTGTTTTTGCTCCTAGAATTATTGTAACATTAGTGGTGTCTAAACAGTTCATTTTGAGGAGTGTCTGTAGATTTAGATGTTTGTGCCCAAAGTTATTTTGCTGTAACTGTGCTCAGTATAAATGTTGCTTGCCGTGTCTATTGACTAGCAGGTGGATCAATAAAGAAATTAAATAATTAATTTTTATGTATATCTAAAAGTGATTCCTTTATTTATACAGGCTCGTTACAAATAGTGATATTTCTGTCATTAATTCCTGTTCAGTGTTGATTAATACTTACGGTGATGAAAACCTCTCCGAAATATCTATATTTTAGTTGCAATTAGGCCTCGATGACATGACTTCAAAATGTGATCTTCAATTTTTTGCTTAGAGAATATGATTAATTATTTTTAATGTATTTATTTTATTCATTTTCTGTTCTTTTTTCATAAATTTCATAATTAAAAGAAATGAAAAACATTACTCTGAAAAACTGGCTTTTATAGTCATCCACTCTGGGAGGTGACCTTAGTTTAAAGAGCAACACAATTCAAGCTGTGAAACGTGCTTGTCGAACATTCATGTTTCACAACAAACGAAGAAAATAAAACGCACTCAGTGTTTGCTGCTAGTGCTTTTACACAGGGAGCTAGTTTCTGTTTCAGTCATGAGTAGACAGGTGCATTGGTGAAAAAAAAATCTATTTTTTTTATTTGGAGCTACAAACTAAACAAATGAAATGCACTTTTCACGGGGCGACCATCTCTCTCTCCTCACATTTCTTAGTCTATTAGTTCTTGCCTCTTCCAGTCTGTTCTCACCTTTTAATTAACTGTGACCAACACACACCTAAGTCTAAACATCATATGTTCACTAATAAACTATAATAAATTGGTAAAGTAGTTCATAACCTGCTCTGAAAATATGAACCTTAGCTCCCCAGTCATTTAGTTTTTTTTAAACCCTTATTGGCACAGTGGGCAGAGCTTTACGAGTTTTTCTTGTTTTAAATCATCCTGTCAGGATATCTCACCTACTCCCTCACTCATTCCACAGTGTCCCCCATGCTCTAGTCTTGACTTATATTGCTCTGTTTGTTTATAAAAGCTTCCTTTATCTTGCACTTCCTATCTTACGCTTAACAAAAGAATATCCCATGCCCATATTTAAGCAGTAAATGTTGGACATTTCCGAGCATAAACTAAACCTCTATCTCAGTAAGATCACCTCAGTCTAAACAAAATTAATCGATCCACACATCCCAATATATGACAGCACAGCTCCCTGTTGGTGAAGGGCTCAGGCTCTACTCTGTTTTTTATCTTTTTTAATTCACACTCGGCTCTTTTGCTCTGAATGTAGTGCCACCGGCTTTTGAGCATCATGCTCTCGACACGCGTCATTCATCAGACCCTACAATTCATCGTCCAGCCCTAAGCTGCAGGTTCTATTTTCAAGAGAACAGTGGCTCTTGCCTATTCTGCTAAAATTACTGATACCTTCTTTAAAGACCAGTAAAACTCTGCTTTACAGTAAAGTAAACCCCACTCAGAATCTTTGTGTTCTTGTCGCAAGAAAACTGGGACAACTAACCCAGAAATGCAGACAAGTTGGAGGCTAACATTAAAGCATTCTGGGCTTCCTTGAGCTCCACACCAAACCAAAGTATTCTGTCTATATACTATACAAGACTTGGATATGCTTTCAGTAGACTGATATTTCTTTATATAAAAGTGTCTTTGATTTTGTGTATAATTTTCAATTTTCTTAGAAACTAAACCTTTCATTCACTGTAAAATTTCTACTTGCACCATTAGACTATTTACACCTGCTTAGGCAACCTGTTGTTGTGATTATGGTATAAACTGACTGCTCAGTGTCTCTGTTTGTGAACGTTAACAAGGTGGCAGCATACAACTCGGAAGGGAAGAGTAACCCCAGTCAGGTTGTGGAATTTATCACAAAGCCAGACAGACCCAGCTGTCCCTGCAGGCCTGTCATCAGAGGAAGAGTCCAGCCCGACAGCTTCAAAATGGCCTGGGGTGAGATTTCCTCTTTACATTTTTCTTCCCAACTCCTCTCATGCTTTCTTATAGTTGACGACCTGGCAGGTCCAGCTTACATATTCGCTTTTCTTCTGAAGCTCTGCCCAACAATAGATGAGACTGATGACATCCGAGGTAGTCTGTTCAGTGGATGACATTCAGTTTTTTTTTTTTATCTTCTATTCAGGCAACAGCATGAATCCTTCATGCACGTCACAAGAAAAAACTCATCTCTCAGTGCTATGCTGAATCTTTCTATCTTTTTTAAAAATGAAAAATACATCTGTGGCTGTGAAAACGTTGAAAATGTCTTACTTTTAAAAAGAGACATTCAATTTTTATTGTATTTCAAAGCAAACTATAAAGTGGTAAGTAAATTACTATACTTATATTGTTGTTAGATATCATTTGCAAAGATATTTTTTAAAGAGTTAAAGAAACTTTGGTTCTGAAAATGGGACCTCTTGAAATTGGCATTGCATACAAAGAAATGAAAGTCTTTTTCACCATAGAAAATACAGTTTCAAAATCTTTCAAACTAAACATCATGTAGAAGGAGCACAGCAGACAGGTACATTATAAAGTAGAATTAAAACCACATCTTTGGTAACTATGCTGAGAAAAGCAGCCAAGATGCTTGTGTTAACTCTGGAGGAGCAGCAGAAATCCACAGCTCAGGGGGGAAGATTGTCATCAGGACAACTTTCTAGTCCTGCACTCTAAAAAATCTTGCATATGTGAATTATCAAAAGCAAAAAGTCCACTTTTCAGTTGTCAGATAAGACCGAAACAGTTTTATGAAGGACATGTGACAAAACGCTGTGTGTGACAGAGCATCAACATTTCACATGACCCACTTTACACCATTCCCTCTATTGAACTATTGACAGTACAGGACAAAATCATGTTGAAGGCTGAAGAAAAACTGGTGTAAACTTTAACTTACCTGCAGGTCAATGACACTAAACAGCTCCAATAAACTGGTTTGGGAAAAGGCACCTTAGTGTGTCAAAGTGGATCAGTATGCAGAGAACTGTTCAAGACTGTGTGGAGAACCTTGTAATGCATGAAAATGCACACAAATGTCCCTCTTCAGACATGAAAAACTGGTAGACATGCATCTGTATGGAAAGCGGGTCAGAGACTAAGGACACTCGACACAAATGACACATTCAAAATTTCTTATGAAAATAAAAAATGCTATGAAACTGTTTTCCTTCCTTTTTTTTTGTAACTGTGCACTTCATATGGCACATCAAATCCTAGTAGCAGTTGGTGAGAAATGTGAAATAGTGAGGTGACAGGTTATTTGAGTGAAAACTCTGAAGTGCATAACGGGAAATAAGTTGATCTTTAATAAAGCTGACTTTTTTTTTGTCTTTTTATTCAGAGCCCCCCAAAGATAATGGTGGAGCAGAGGTAACGAAGTATGTTGTGGAGCTATCTGAGGGCTTAAACGGTTAGTCACATTTCTCTGTGCAAAACAGCATTTTACTGCAGTTAAAGTTTATCACACTGTTTGGAGCTGACTGAATGCTTTTTTATTTTAGGTTTATTATGGGGGCAGGTTTACGCCGGGCCAGCTCTGGAACACGTGTGTGGCGGTTTGAAGCCCGGCTGCTGCTACCAGGCCCGGCTTTACTGCATAAGTGAAGGGGGGCAGAGCCCGGTGAGTCACTATTGTTGTTTGTGTTTGACCACGACACATTTGAAGAGGTTTGATCACTTCAAATTTAATTGGACAGGAAAGAGAAGATATATATATTTTCTTTTTATGTATATTTTGCTTTTGTTTTATATTATCATTGAAATATTAATTGGCTTGCTAATAGTGCTGTCATCCCGTTTTGTTTTAATATTCTAGCAAAAAGTTCCAGACGTGTTGTGTATGCTGTGAGTCAAACTCCTTGTGTTTATGCTAATCATTTAACCATCCCAGGATGTGACTAAGGAGTATTTTCATAATTAGCTCGGTTCATCTTCTCTTCATTAATTTTCTGTATCAGCTATTTGGCCATCTATGCATTTACTTTGGATCGGAGGCTGGTAGATTTGTGAGTCACCGTGACGAGCTTCCTTTTTTTTTTTTTCTTGGTGCAACTCAATGTGACACAGCACCTACACGTTTCGCTTTGTCACTAAAAAGTTGTCTATTTTTTCTTGGTGTGATAATCTGAACTTTATCTATTTAAAACAGCAGACTTCTGTTCATGGTTGTGTATGTCTGAATAATATACCCAGATTTGTCTCCTCTACTCTGCTGTACCCTGATAAGCTACTGAAAATGCCAGTTGTTTTCTGATGTCTTTTGTCAGGAAGAGTTAGAGGACGGTGTGAGATTGTCAGCTTTGTTATTTTCCCTTAGTTCCTAATTGGTGTGTTTTATTCCCTGGCAAGCTGTCGGAAACCCTGCAGGTCCAGACTCCCGCAGTGTCCCCAGGGCCCTGCCTACCCCCTCGGCTGGTGGGCAAACCCAAAGCAAGGGAGGTGCAACTGCGCTGGGGTGAGTCATTGCTTTCAAACTTAGCTTTGTGTGGGATACGTTTCAAGCGTCGGTTGAAGCAACCATTTGTCTGCTGAGCTGCCTCAAAGCACAGAACTTTAATTAAGCACTGTCTTTTACTTTGTCGTTCCTGTATGTTAACATTTTACTTTAATAACCTCATCCTGACCCACAGCAATTAATCAAGAGATGTTTGTGAAAACTGCTCAGGTCCCCCTCAGATAGACGGAGGCAGCCCAGTGTCCTGCTACAGTGTGGAAATCAGCGGACCCCACTCTGAGGAAAGCAGGGAGGTTTATCAAGGCGCGGAGCTGGACTGTTCTGTGGGAGGGTTATTACCTGGCAAGACCTACAGCTTCCGACTGAAAGCAGCAAACAAGGCTGGGGTGAGACAGATAGACCAATAATTCAGGGATTAACTACTCTACACCAAATAGCAGCTTATAAATCTTATCGGGTTTAATTTGTTCTTGTTGCTCTTTCGCAAAAACAGTTTGGACCGCTCTCTGAACGCTGCGAGGTCACCACTGGTCCTGGAGCCCCAGAGCCCTGCAAGGCGCCTTCCACCACATGCAAATCCCCCAGTTGTGTTGTTGTGTGCTGGGAAGTAAGTGCAGTGCTTTATGAAAGTATTGCTACCCCTTCAACTATTACATTTTGACAGAACAGCCACAGTATTTAAAACAGAAAAATAATGTGGAGAAAATAACATAAATGTGTCTTTGTTAGTTTTTCTACAATTTATCATTAAAAGGGTTGTGTACTTCGCACTTTGAAATTGTGTCTATTTTTAGTCTCAGTATAAATGTCATGTTTTTTTTTTTATGTTTGAAAGGGTTAAAGGTGCGCAGGGATGGACCTAGAACAGCTATGGACTTACCAAGATATTACTCTGCTCCTAAAACTGCCAAAGAAAGAGAACATTAATTGGAGAAGAGGGCAGTGGTTCCTTAAAACCATCAGAAATCCTTTTAACAGCTTTCCACAAAACATTTACATGGCAAACAGTTGGGAAAAAATGTCCCCTGGTCTGATGAGAATTTACTTTATTTTTTAGTTGTTAGGGCAAGAAAACTAATGCTGCATTTAACTCCATATACTTATTTACTGTGAAATATGGTGCTTATAGCGTCTTGCTTGGGGAAGGCTTTTCTTCAGCAGTAATGACCTAGTCAAACATTTATGGTAAGATAGAGGGAGCCAAATACAAGCCGAGCATCTTCCAGACACCAGTTTGAGTATTAAAACAACATATTCATACGTTAAAACGGTCAATTTAAAGAAGCACACACAAAGATAACCTGAAATTGTTGTCTACAGATGTTCTCGATCCATACTGAATAACTGAGAATGGGCATAAGTTTCCATTTCCAGATATGCAAAGCTGGTAGACATTCCTTAATAAACATTTCAGCTGTAGTGCCAGTGGTTTACAAAGCGCATCTTTTTATCAGTCTATTTTAAAAGGCACTCAAGTTGCTAAGCTAAATCTTGGAGACATTCATCATCCTGAGAACATAATAGACAAATGACTTACAGCTGTTCTGCGTAATCAGGGCTCATTGTCACTATTGTTTGACTTCCAGACCCCTCCTTGCAACGGAGCCCCAGTGACAGAGTATCGTCTGGAGTGGGGAGCAGCAGAAGGCAGCATGCAGGTGTGTTACAGCGGACCAGGACTCAGCCATGAAATGAAGGGGCTGCTGCCTGCTACCAACTATTTCTGCCGTGTGCAGGTGAGCTTCAATAAAACCTCTTAAGGTTGTTTTTTTTTGTGATAGCATGTATATTTCCCCCTTTTTGGTCCTATAATCAATAGACTTGATTAGAATTCCCTTTATAGTTAAGCGTTAAATATCTGCTGTTAACATGGAAAGCTTTTGATGCATCATTTCATGTAGGCTGATATGCATATAGTAATTAGTCTTTTTAATCAAAAAATGTATTGTTTTATAGTATTAATATTTTAGAGGCCATAGGACCCAGCTAACTAAATGAATTTCATGATCACAAAAATAATTTTTCAGGATTCTTCAGAATTATTTAAGGTTTCCAATTTCAAATAGTAATTAAGTAATACCTTCTCATCTGAAAAGTTCTCTAAAATGTGTGTTTTTTTTGTGGCTTTTCTTGGCTTTGCTATTGTTGTAAAAAACAAACAAAAAAAAACTGGCTTTTATGTTTACATTGAGCGCCACCTTGTGGTCGAACATAGGCTCTGACAGAGATACGATCTTCCCCCTTGCTGTGCAGGCTGTAAACGTGGCCGGAGTGGGTCCCTTCAGTGAGGCTGTGCTTTGCCAGACGCCCTGCTCAGTACCAGCAGCTGTTAGTAACATCTATGTGCTAAAGGAGTCTGAGCTGCAGAAGTTTGAGACCTCAGCAGAAGAGGAAGAGGAGGAAGCCGATTGTCGCCCACAGCGGGCCTTTTCCCCTTCAACCTGCCTGGGGATTTCCTGGGACCCTCCATGTGATCACGGCTCTCCAATCACTTCCTACCTGATCGACGTCGGAGAGAAACAACCTATTGTTGTCGGACCAGTAACCAAATACATCATCCAACATCTGCAGCCTGACACCAGCTACAGGTTGGTGCTGCTTCGTAAATGTTTCAGATTTCAAAGGGACTGAGTTCTTTAAGGCTGTTGATCATATACATCGCTCAATCAGAAGCACACAAAAAAAAATTCAAATTTAATAGCAGCGAATTGTACGGAGAAAACTAAGTGACAAGTGGAAGCAATATATACCATATAAATGGTTATGTTATTGTCAGTCCTCATTGAACAAGGACATAAAGCATTTTATATCATGTCAAATGAATGCTGACTGATGTAAAATGTCCATCACACAATATCACGTGCTTTATCCAACCTTTCAAAGGGCAGTACAGGATCTCAAGTTCTATAAATATTAAACTTTCAATAAGCCGATAAATCATATACAAGCTGTATGCCTATGAGCTATAGAAAGCTAGCCCTTTGCTGCCCTTGATGTTATCGGGTCTCCGTTTCCTTTCAGGATCCGAATCCAAGCTCAGAACAGCCTCGGCACTGGGCCCTTTAGTCACACCTTTAAGCTGAAGACGAAGCCTCTGCCGCCGCCGCCTCCCCGGCTGGAGTGCACCGCCTTCAGCCACCAAACCCTCAGGCTTAAGTGGGGTGAAGGCCCAGCTAAAGCCACCACCTCAGACGCCCCCCAGTATCATCTGCAAATGGGGGACAAGAATGGCAGGTCAGTGGATCAGTGGCAACTGTAAATGAGATTGTAAAGTATTGAAAGCAGCAGTATCTTGCAGAAATGTTCATGGATTTGTCACATTTTGTTAGATCAGGACTATGAACCGCCATATTTTATCAATGCTTTTTATTAATGTTATTCTCTTTTTAAAACAGCACAAGAGAAAAAAAACTTCATAGATTTAACAAAAAAACAAAACCCTTCTGACTTTGATGGGCTTTGCCAGTCACAGGCCTTTTCTATGACCCCAGGGGTAGATTTTCTGTGACCCCTAAATAAAAGCCTGTATAACCAAAGTTGCTTCAAGATAAACACGTCATCCCTTACAGTGAAACATGGCGGTAGCAGCATCATGCTGTGGGATGCATTCTTTTAGCAGAGACACGATAGCTTGTCAGAGCTGTCAGTAATAAATTGCAAAAAACACCAAAAACATGTTTATAGCAAATACATCATGCATCAAATAGGATGACCACTTTAACAATCTGGGATTTAGAAACTGTTTTTCGAAGATGCTCCCTATCCAATATGACTGAGCTTTACCTAATTTTATAATGAATTCATTTATTTTTTTCTCCCCTACGGCACTAGTGGCTCATTTTTCTGACAGTATGCCGACGGGTATGGGGGGGATGCAACCACAGGCCGGATTCGAACTCGGGTCGGCCGCGTTGAGGACTAAGGCCTCCGTACATGGGTCACGCCCATTTTTTGAATTTTTATTTAGGGCACTTGAGGTAAAAGGGGTTGAATGTAAATTCAGGCCAAGAATGAAAATAGTCATTTTAATCTTAAGTAAGTTCTTTTATTACATTAAAACACAATGTGTTTTTTTATGTTGCATGATTGAGAATGAAACGATGCTGCAGTCTGTGGGTTAAATATGGAAACATGGAAAAAGAAAGGAGGTTTGGGTCTTTGGGGAATGTAGTAATGAATAACCCCCCCCCCCAATCATTTTCTGTTTCCTCGTTAAATCCTTACCTTCCTGCATGTTTCTGTCATTTCAGATTTCTCTCTTTGTATAAAGGACCATGCCACACACACAAAGTCCAGAGGCTTAATGAGTCTACCTCTTACACGTTCCGCATCCAGGCCTTTAATGAGGCGGGCGAAGGGCCCTTCTCCACTGTTTACACATTCACCACCCCACGCTCTCCCCCACCTCCGGTTAAAGGTATGGCTCCCCTTTTTTCTTTTTCTTTTCTAGCCATTCAGATCCTCATCCTGATGACAGGTGGTGCGCTCAGCTTTTAACCTCATTTGACCAAAGCGCGGCTCTAACTCGAAGAAGGCCCCGAGATGTTGGCTGTCACCTGGAAAGCGGTTGTTGGGCTTTGTGGTCTGTTCGCTGTCAGGCCCTGTAAAGCCTCTTTTGATCCTACACAGTGGAGTCAATAATGAGGGTGTACGCTTTACAGTCAGTGCAGCAGCCCTTTTGTATCTTGCAGTCATGATACAGATAGGCTGTTACTCAACACTATTTGTGAAGTCAGCTTTTAGAGTGAAGAAGGCTTATTATTGGATTTATACTAACGTCATTCACTTAGGGCCAGTTTGCTATGAAATCTGGTTTCTCCAAAAGGTACTTAAGGCTGGTTTATACTCAGAAACCAGGTCGTCTGCGTGTGTCGCAGTGAACACAAATGTGCCCCCATCTCTTCCGCAGACACTCTGGGGCAATTCTCCAAAATTGTAGGTGACCGCAGATGGTGCCGCAGACGGGAGGCCTCTGATTGGTCACATCTAAATCCGCTCTACACTATCTGTATTTCCTGTTTGGTACCTTACCGGTTTGTTTTGTTTGTATGACCGCGCTAGAAGAGCGAAGTGCGTTAGAACGCTGGGACCAAACTTGCCCTCACTTCCTCACCGCCTCGGCCATATCTAGACCCACAGCTAGTTTGTGATTGTCCCTCTTGCGTTGTGGCGTGGATTAACAAAGCGCAGACCACGCTTCAAAATTGGGCATAAATCAAAAATATCTGCGACAAACTCTCTGCGACACACTGCTGCGGGGAGTATAACCAGCCCTTTGGGCTAACCAGTTCGGTTGCTTCAGATGTCACCAACCCTTTAATGGATCATTTTAACCATCAGGACCCTTAGTCAGATAACGCATGCATTGTTACTTATGATGGGGATTTTATTCCGACAAGGTGAAGACCAACCTGACAAACATAATCAAACCCCCCTTTGCTCCAATTAGATCTTTGTGGGCACTTTACAGAAAATGATCTTGTAAAGTGTTCTCTTTGGCTCTCGTAAAGAGCTGTTTTTTCTGCATATAGTTTGTTATGCAAATAGTTTGTTGTGTTGAATTGCTTAACAAAAAATGCAAACTAACATGTTTGATAGACTCCAGCCATGGAAGTTATGGATGTTAGGGGCTGTTACCGAGCCCATAACATCATCAGTGAACCCTCACACCCCCAGCATGGAATCTTCTCCCTGCTGCCCTCTGGGAAGAGGCTTCGCAGCATCCGCTGCAGGGCCAAAATATTCTGCAAATGCTTTTTCCTCACTATATTAGACTGCTGAACTGTTCGGGGGAAAAAAAAAAAAGTTGTCGAAGTCTATGATGGTTAGACGGATGAACCGTTTATGGTAATAATATCTGAGACTGCAAAGACGGCTTTCTTAAAACCAAAACATTACCAAACAACAGGGGAAGATTTCCTCTTTGGTTACAGGGTTTCATTGTCCAACTTTAAGGACTGTACTTACTATGTTACAATGGGAAACAGTCTCAGACCAAAAGGCATTGAACTATTGGGTTCCCTAGGGGTGGATTCTGGGCCCCCTCTTTTTTAATCTGTACATGCCCCCATTAGGGTCAATTAATTTCCACTATCAACGTATCTTATCACAATTATGCAGACGACACTCAGATCTATGTTTCACTGACAGCAGGTGAACATGGACCTGTAGATACTCTGTGCCATTCCGTCAAACAGATCAGTTTGTCGATACAAGACAACTTCCTTCAGTTAAATATGGGGAAAACTGAGATAATTGTCTTTGAACCACAAAAACCAAGAGAAGTTGTCATTGGTCATCTTAAGGCTCTTTCTTTAGAACTGAAATATAAAGTTAGAAATCTCGTCATAAGCATGGACTCAGATCTAAATTTCAACAGTCACATTAAGTCCATTACATCAGTGGCCTGTTACCATCTAAAAACATTACTGAAATAAAAATCATATTGTCTAAACCGGATTTGGAGAGAATAATCCATGCATTTGTCTCCAGCAGGTTAGACTATTGTAACGGCCTGTCCACTGGAATTTCCAAACGAGCTGTTAGAGAACTGCATGCAGTTTATCCAAAATGCTGTAGCTTGAGTCCTCACCAGAACTAGGAATACGACCATATTAGTCTACTGCTCCGGTCTCTGCACTGGCCAACCGTGTCTCAGAGAACATACTTTAAAACAGCTTTATTTGTGTTCGAATCTTCTCATGGTTTTTTAGCTCCTAGGTACATTTCTGACCTGTCAGAGCCGTATGAACCACCTTGAGCCTTTAAATCCTCAGGGAGGGGTATGATGTTGGTCCCTAGAGTCACCACTAAACATGGTGAGGCTGCGTTTCAGTTTCATGCTGCCAAGGTCTGGAACAGCCTCAGTGAAGATGTAAAACAAGCCTCAACCCTGACTTTGCTCAAGTAAAGATTTAAAACATGCATCTTTAGTGTTGCCTATGGGGTTTAATTGTATTTTAACCAGTTTTAACATATGTATTTTTATATATAATGATTTGCCTTTGCCTTGTGTGACTTAAGTGCTCACATGTGTAGATCATTGCACTTGCTGCAACTCACATTTGTCTTCTATGTGGCGGCAATCCTATTTTAACCATATAACTACCACCGAAAAGGATGAGTGTGAGGCTTTGGTAGATTTAGCTGTTTTAGTTCATATTTAGTTCTGTTTTAAGGCCAAGTTTCTTTTAGCACTTTTTTTTTCTTTTAAGCTTTTGTCCCAATTTCCTCAACACTATAATACACGGTAGATTCCATTACAGGTTTTATATTGGTGAACATTACACATCCAGCTCATAGATGGAGGGGTACGTTTTCTCATGAGAAGCTGCATTTAGTGTCCAAATATATATATATTTTTTATTAATATGTATAAAAAGCATCCTTGTTCATTCCTCACCAAAAATAGCATTTTTGATCTTGAATAAAGCTCTATTTGTACTGTATATGTAGTTTTGTTCAAGTTTGTTAGAGAAACACAAAGGCTTGTTGTTTTTTTTATTTAATTTCATTGTATGTGACAGATTCAGAAATAGTTTTTTCTTTTGTATAAGGTTAAAAGTTTCATCTATAAGACTTTTTTTCTATTTTACTGTCATAAAATCAGATTTTTTTATTCAGATCTTATTTGAGCAGAGCCTGTTAGACTGACTCATGTCCATCTTACCATCGTTCCCCTTTCAGCCCCTAAAGTGGAGCGTCTCGATGAAAACTCCTGTGACGTCTCTTGGGAGGCCCTACCACTCATGAAAGGGGACCCGGTTATCTACAGCTTGCAGAGCATGATGGGTAATTCAGAGTTCAAACAGGTAGGTATGCAGCAGTGAAAGTTAACTTCCTTTATTACCATCATCTGACACCTAATTCCTCACAGAGATCAGGATGCAGATGGGTTCAGGGCTGTGTTGTTGTCTCTGCGCTTCTGCAGCACTCTGTATTGTCACTGCTTGATTTAAATTGCCCATTATGCAAAGGTCATTGATCCATGAGGCTTCCCAGGTGTCTCGGTACTGCCAGCACATTTATCCCTCATGATGGCCTGCAGCCATGTTAATAAGGAGTGATGGCTCCTACAGGACTATGCTAATGTGGCGTCACATGTGCTGATTGAATCAGTAAACTGATATGAATTTTGAATTATGTCTCTCATGGGTTTAAACATCTGTTTTGTTTTGTTTTTAAAGGAGACATTATTCTTTTTGCAGGATTGAAGCTTGTAGGATGTTGCATAAACAACATATAAATCATGTTAATTCCTCGTTAGGTTTCAAACATCCTACATCATTCTTTCTAGGTAGAGAATTCTTGTTTTTGACGCCTTAAATCAAATCAAATTAATTTTTGTTGTTTTGTTATTGTTTTTCTTTCCAGTTTTATCAGTAGAGAGAAATGAAAGAAAACGTGCATTTTTGGGGGGGATTTCTGTTATAGAGCAGCGCACAGTAGCATATATCGTTGGAGTTTAGCTGATTTAATTTTCAAAATTCTTTCCTAAAAAATTAGAAAAAAGTGTGAAATGTATTCTGCTCTACTCTATGATGGTTCAGTTTATTAATGATATTTTAATGCTCTTTATTTTTATGATGGGGGATTTATGAAAGAACTTAACAGCATCAGCGTATGGCTTTGTTCATGTTTAGTTTTCGTATGTTCATATCTCCTTTCTTCTATTCCAAAGGCTTTTAAAGGTTCTGCCACATCCTTCCAAGTCCAGAACCTGCAGCCCAGCAGCGACTATCGTTTCCGTGTGTGCGCCATTAGACAGTGCCAGGACGCCACTGAGCTAAGCGGACCTTACAGCCCCACGGTGACCCTCTCCCCGCAGAGAAACGATGCGGTGTCCGGCAGCGGGGCCGCAGGCCCCGGCTCTAGGACCGGCACAGAGTCCATCCGAACCAGACAGAGTCTGACGGACGAGCAGTGCGCCTTCCTCCTCCTCATGGTTTTCGCCGTCATCGCCATCCTCATCGCTTTTGTCATTCAGTACTTTGTCATCAAATGAGGAGTCCGCGCTGCCTCGGCTGCAGGGTTATAGCTTTATCCCCCCACCCCCCCTCCTCCTCCTTCATCTCTGCTGTTTTGTGTTTTCTGTTTTGTACTTTAACTGTTTTCCGGTTCGGACAGCATAATCGCATTAGCTGGAATGGGGTGCAACAGCAGGATGTGAGTGTTATAAATCGAGGATGTAACATGTCATTTGGCACCTGTGATTCCTTCCGGACTCTCCTAACTCTCACCCGGCTCCAAAGTTGTGGTTTCCGTCAGCTCCGATTTACAGTCCATACAAGTCAGCCTCCTGTGCAGAAAGAACTCTGAAAGCATAGCAGTTCACTTTGAGAAATGGGGGTAGGTGATGCATTAAGTAAATGTATAGAAACTGTCCATATTTATTTTTCCTTTTCCGTGTCCACTATGAAACTGTTTTTGATAGGTGTGTTCCAAAAAATAGTTTGTAGGTTCTGTCTTTAGCCGACGTGCTTTTTGACTGTGGGACCTGAAGGGCCAGTGTTTGCACAGTGAGGTGTGTGTGCGTGTGTGTCCAGGTGTGTGTACTCTATGTAGTTTGTGCCACAGCTCAGACGGCTGGGAGGGCTTCACGCCCAGATGAAGGAAACTAACCCGTTCCATGCAGGAGTTACAGACAGAAAAGAAATCTCTCTTTCACATTATAGAGCGTTCATTTAGCACTTTTCAAGCTTTTTCAACTTCAGAATGTTCAAGGATGCAAAAACGACTGGAGAAATGTTCGTATATTTTTGTACAGCAACGACACGAGGATCAGCGGGCTTGTGGAGAAGAAAAGAAGAATCAAATTATAAAGTTAGAAAAGAAAAAAAACCAAACTAACAGTGAATCCTAATTATTTTTACTATCATAGTTATACTGTAGCTTGTTTTTACGATAATGCAGCTGCTTTACTCTGAAATATTGTCGTTCAGCACAAAAAAAAAAATGTATGCTTTCTCGTATCTTTTATTTTATTTCGTTTTCTACTCGGTAATTGATTTTTGCACCTTAGTGGATGAAAACCTTGACTGACTGCATTTGTTTTTGGTCTTGTGATGCATTTTATAGAGCACACTTTGAGATTGTGCAAGCCCTACTTGTGTTTTGGGTGTTTTAAAAGTCGTAGTATTGCATTACGTGTCACTGAAACAGCTCATCTATCAGCAGGAATAAAAGTTTGAGAGAAAAAAAAAAGGAAGAAAATAAATCTGTACACCGGTTGTTTCAGAGGCCTTAATCCGAGAGGGGGGGGGGGGGGGGGGGGGGGGGGGGGGGGGAACAGTATCTGATATTATAATTTTTTTTTCTTAAGATTTGACGTTTCTCTTTTTAGTGTTAGAAAACACTAAAATGTGTTTTATTTCCTTTTTATTTGCAGCATTCATTTGGTTGTTTAGTTAACGTACGTAATCCTGAGAAAAATGAAAAGTAGTTCTTTATATTCAGATTTCTTTTTGTTTCTTTTCTCAGTTCATACATGTGTGAAGTATATTTTTTTATAATATTGAAGTAATATATGTTAACACTCTCCGCAGAACATTATAACAATTCTGGGTCGTGACGGATACATAAATGTGTTATCATGCAAATCTAAAATGAGCCTTTTCTCTGTATGTGGAGTATTTGTAACAGACTGCTGACACCGACTCATCTTCAGCGATGATCTGGCTGGAAGGTCTGGTGTTCTGCAAATCTCTGCTGCTGCCATGGAGGTGGGGGTGGGAGGGGGCAAACAAAGAAACAAAACGCAGGTACCTTGCAAAACATCCTGAATAATTACATGATTTGGTCTTACAGACAACCTAATATCTCCTCTTTGTCACTGAAAGAATTCAAATTCCTATTTTTGATAGCGATCGCAAAGTGTGCCATTTTAACACCTCTTCACCTTTGGGTTTGCTACCTTTGGGCTGAAGAGATTTCAAAAAGAAAAAAAAAAAAGCTACAAAAATCAGTAAAATATGCACAAAAATAAAAGACCATTTTTATGTAATTTTAATGTTTGCAGTTACCTCATACACCGTACATTCCAAAAAGATTTGTTATACTATACATACTACCAGACATATCACTTTACAATGTTCGTTATGGGAAAAATGTATAGTCGTAGATATGTATCTAAAGTGTATCTGTATAGCCATGATATCTAAAAGAATCCATGCACAATAAAAGATTTATAATTCTTCATCATGGTTGAAGTTTGAACGTGTCCGTTTTTGGTTATTGGTTCGAATGTCTGAAACTTTTTTTTTTATGTATTTCATCATTATTTAAGATTGATAAAGACAAACACTGGTGTCAAAAGATAATTTTTTCTTTTGTTGTTGTTTAAAGCTACCTTACATATTTCTTAGTCTTAGTTCTAAATCTGCAATGCAAATCTGTTTCAAATGGTTTAAAAGGAAAAGAAGGAAAATTCATTTTCTAGTCACCTTTTTATAAAAGGAAATTTTCCACCCCTAACCCCTTATTAAATCTTGAAACGGTTTAGCAGCTTTGTTAAGTTCAGTTTTATTAACACAGATTTCAAGAATTGGTGAAATTGCGCCTTATTGAGAACATGAACTAGGCTAAACGGTGTTAAGTTTAGCCTAGTTCAAATATAAATTTTAGAGCAAAGGGCAAGGTGAGTTTATTTGTATAGCACAATTCAGTGGATGAGCAACTCAAAGTGCTTTGCATAAATTACATATAAAATAGAAGAAAAACAAACCCTGAGTAAAGGGAAATAAGGAACAAAAACAAGATGTGTTTGCATTTAGCAGCCGCTTTTATCCAAAGCGACTTACAAAGTAGACACAATGTAACAGTTATCAATATGATTGTAAGTTCTCTAGAGGAAAATCCCTAGTCAGAATCAGTAGTGACAGCAAAGAGGGAGAGGGGGAAGTAGAGAGGCATGGGTAAGAGATAGGATAGGAGATGCTCTTTGAAGAGGTGGGTCTGAAGATAGACAGGAATGCTGCTATTCTTGTAGCGCTTGGTAGGTCATTCAACCATCTTGGAACAACACATGGAGATAAAAGCAGGTAGTAAAATAAAACGGTTTAACTTCTGTCAAAGGCGGTTCTAAACATATTGGTTTTTACTTTGACATGAAAGAGCTCAGGCTTTCAGCACTTTTACAGTCTTCTGGAAGTTTGTTCTTGATACAAGGCGCATAGGAACTAAGTGCTGCTTCTCCATGTTTGGTTCTAGTTCTTGGTCTACGGATTAGGCTTGAACTAGAAGACCTGGGAGGTTGATGCACTAACAACAATTCTGTTATGTATTGAAGTGCTGATCCATTCAGTGATTTATAGACTAACAGAAGAATTTTTAGGTCTATTCTCTGAGCCACAGGAAGCCAGTGGAAGGACTTCTGGGGCCTGTTTCAGAAAGGAGGTTAAGTGAAATCTCTGAGTTTGTTAACCCTGAAATGAGGGAAACTCTGGGTTTTCTGTTTCAGAAAGGGAGGCAAGTTAAACCTGAGAAAGCAGAGTAAGTCAAGCCCGTTTCTGAAAGAGAGGTAACTTATACTCAGAGTCAGTTACCATGGCAATTTACTCTGTGAACCTAACCTGGTCGGGAGCAGGTTTTCTTCAGAAAATCCACAGTTTATTTTGGTCTCCTCCCCTTTTTTAAAGAGGAAGTGGTGTTTAAACACCTCATTGATTCTTTGGGGACATACAGTATTCATTGCACACATTTCAGTCACGTAGAGCGCATCAAATGGAATGAAATGGCATGTCCTTTTATGGATGATCCTGTTTGTAAAGCCAGGTAGCTACTCTACTCCCATGATGTGCTCAAGGCTTACCTGCTTGAAGTATGTTTTTATATTTCATTTTCAGCTGCTGCCATGTTCTTTTGATGCCTGCAGGATTGCACCTATCCATGAAAACTAAATTAGGTTTAATAAAATACTGTTCTTCCAGTTTCACCTCTGATATTATAACAGTTGGGTAAGTTACTCTAAAATAGTTCTTAATTACTAACTACAAATTTTATCTTCAAGTCTAATTAGATTAATGTAATAATTACTGTCTCTAGAAAGTATTGGTCTACTTACTAATTTGTTTTACTTACTTATTAATTACTTTCTAAATCCCAAATCAACCTCAACCACTTGAACAATGCAAGGAGAGAAAAGAAAATGCACTTCTAATGCTTTCAAATAAACAATATTCAATTGCATGAATTAATCTTAAATTGACCAAAGTGTGTAACTAGAGGGAGAAAGTTCAAATCAAAATATACCTTTTAAAAATTTGATATTAAATCCACTATTTTTTTATAGTCTTTAATTTAATTACAGTATTTATATGACTTAAGTAACTTAATTCATTACACCCAACACTGTAAAATGTAAACTTACGCATTGACTCGAGCAGCTATTTTCACCCAAGCTAACTCTCTCTCCTTCGCCGCTGCAGCCATGTTGCTTTTTTTTAAAAATACATGTTCAAATTCTGCATATGCTTGCATAAGCACATCCAGTTCTGCTGGTGAGAAATATGCACACCTTTTTTTGTCTGACGCTGTTGCCATGGTGACTCGTAATATCTGTGCTCGATTGATAATGGCTTTTTATAGTTGTGGTGCACGCGCTTAACTCAGAGTCAGTCAATTTAGAGTTGATTGAACTAACTCATTTCAGCTGTTCTGAAACCCAAAACTCAGAGATTCCAATCTCAGGATAAGTCAACTCAGAGTTCAAGTTTTAACTCAGAGTTGGTTGAACTTCCTAATTGAAACAGGCCCCAGAACCGGGCTGATGTGCTCTACTTTCTTAGTTCTAGTGTGAACACAGGCAGCAGCGTTTTGTATCAGCTGCAGCTGTCTGATGGGCTTTTTAGACAAACCTATAAAGAAACTGTTGCTGTAAGCTATTCTACTAAAGATAAATGTATGAATGAGCTTTTCAAGTATTTCAGCTACCTTTTATGTTATAATCATGCAGTAAAAGATAAGTATTTCTCCAACTGTTTGCCTTCCGCTGTCAATCCAGCAGCATCCTCTTATATTTCAGCAAAGTTTTTTCTTTTAATTTAACTATAAATAAAGTGAGTTGCAAAGGACTCCAGAGCTGTTATGTAAAAATCACTTCAGGTTCTGGTTACTTTTTATCTGGGTTAATAGAATAGCATAGAACATTATTGATCTCTGAATAGAGAAATTCACTTGTGACATCGGCTCTTATAAACAACAGGAGGTACAGAAAGGAGGAAAGTAGCCTATAGACAGTGTATCCAGATATATACAGTGGATGGTAAAACATAAAGGAGGGATTTAAGGTGTCCTATACATATATATTATCTTATATACAGTAAAGTGGTGTTAAATAGATAAATAGTATCAGTTAATGCATTGTTATAACACCAGGTTATGGTGCAGTGGCATTGTAAAGTTGCATTCTTAGTTTCTTCCTATTTTTGCTTTATCTGTTTTTAGTTTTTCAATTTTGTTGGTGTTTAATAGTAATCAGCCAGAATAGTCTGTGGTGTGTGATTTTGTTGATGCTCCAGTCTTTTAAAGCTCTTTGATATTTGATGTTTCAAATCAACAAATTTGCACTTCAAACCAGTTTGAAAGTAATCCTAAACTGCAGAGCCTGTTGAAAATGTAAATATCTCAGCTGCAGGGTAGACAGAGTTTATTTGAGGATGCATCAAAAAGTTTCTGCAAAAAGATGCAACATTTCCTGTTCGCAGCCAGAGCACATCCAAATGGTGTAATCGCAGCCTCCATGATGGATGATGGTGAGAGTGGGCTCACTCCTCATGCTAACTGCATTGTTCTCAGCATTGCCTCTTGGTGAAAGACGGATTGGAAGCTCCTGAAAGAAAACATGCAAGTTTTCCCTGTTGTTTTGCTTTGACATGAGCAAATGACGAGAGGGGGAGGGGGGCTGCAGCTGATCCTCTGAGGTCTGAGTGCTCAGTACGGTTACTTCAGTTCATACACACAATAAACCCTGATGTCAGGTGTCTTTTGCTGCAACGGTTCGTTTATTTCCAATGCGTGGAAAAGCTGTGACCCAACACAAGACAAAAGTCACGGCAAACATCCCGTCTTCAGTGACTGATGCTGTTTCTGCACATAAAAATGGAAAACCTGTTGATCAGGAACTAAAAATAGGATAGATTAAGATTAATCTCCAAATTAACGAAATAAAACATCTTAAACAATAAAAAACTGTGAAATGGTATTTATATATCATCTTAGAAACCCTGTGTTTTATTGAGCTTTTATGAGAACTAAACTGGTTGATACCTTCACCGTTTCAACAAGTGTTGAAGTGGAATGAACGTTAGGAGGAAAAATACTGAATATTTTAAACTACTCAAAGGAAAACAAATCTAAATGACAAGTTGAATCATTTTCAAGCATAAGCTATGTAAATAAAAATATAAACGCATCTAATAAACAGTGGTAGTTCTAGATGAAATATATCAGGGGGCATGATGGGGCCTGTGTTGTTTCTTTTTTGGGGTGGGGGGGCATAGAACTAAATAACACAAACACACACAAAAAAAAAAAAAAAAGATAGGATGAGAGTGTTTAGTACTATAAGTGAGCCATAAAACCCAGGTTGCACACTTGATAAACAAATAAACAGATAAAAACTGTGAACATAATTGTTAAAGTAAATTGTCCTGGTAAAATATTAAATTGGTCCAATATACAAATTAGTAAAAGTATCTTCTTTCATTGCATATGATCATTAGAAATTGATTTAGTTGTACCTCAAAAACGGATCCAAAAAATTATTATTTTTTTAAATAATTGCATCCGCTAATTGCATAATTTTGTGTGTGTGTGTTTTCAGTTCAGGGTCCATAAACAGGGCCAAGACTATTTCTACAGGTGCACAAGCCCCTGTTGGCCCCTGTCTAGAACCGCCTCTGCTAATAAACAAAAAATAATGGCACCAATTTAAATACATACAAGTGTAAGATATGCAACTGTTTGGTAAAAATGTAGATGAAATACAAAAAATTACATAGATTCATAATAAAATGATAAATATAGATGATTATTACCTTATTACCCGATTATTATCAAATGAAAACTATAGACAAAATGTCAAACTTGTTACAGATTTAGGTTATAAAACAATAACAATATAGTTAAGAAATGAAAGCCGAAAAAATATATATTTGCAGAGTCGGCCTGTTCTTTATAATTTTGCTCCATATACTGAAGCTCATTTCTTTGTCCTATATTGGTTTACATAAAGAGAAGTGTCAGTAATGTGGGCCTGAGGAGGTAGTGGTATCACCTCAACCTTCTTCTCTGTCCTGTCATTGGATTTTGATCATTACTTATGCACACACACAGAGGTTCCCTGACTCCTTAGGGTGTTGCACAGGAGGTGCTGTTTTCATTATCTCTCCATGCAGCCTGATAGGTCTCTGAGCATCAGGGCAGGTCCAGCCATTTCACGTGAATCATCCTCAGCTGCTGCTGTTGCTTCCCAACGGCACACAGACATCAGGAAAACTTAAGAAGGTTGAAGGAACCAACTCAGATTTTCAGGTAAAGTCACTAATATTTATTTTTGTTCTGTTGAGTTTTAGGCTTTTTAGGATTGCAGTTTATGGTTTAAAATATAGTTTTTTTTCTTATTTATAAAGCAACTTATATAACTTGTATTATTATACCAAATGTTCTTTTTTTTATCAGTTACTTGCAATTCGTGGGTGTTAATCATAGGGTGCATTGGCAATCCTTAATGTTATGTATAAGTTTAGGATTTAATAATAGGTCAAATAACTTTCATTAGCAAATATTAAATTATATGTGATCTTTACATTTTGTCTTCCTTATTAGAGAGTCGATTTAGCTTAAGAGAATTGAAGAAAGAGACGCATAAATCAGCCTGAGGTCAAAATCAGACAGGTCTAAGACGGATATTTTTATTAGTGTTCGATTCAGAATAAAAAAACTTCGATCATTAACAGCAAATCAAAGCATCACCCTGTGAAGATCCTCAACCCTTTTGAATTTCCAAAAATGTATGCATTCCACTAATTCAGCTAATAAAATCAGACTTAAATATCTCATATTTGTTACATTCACTTATATGTTTCATTTATTTCTTTTAAACGTCATACTAATGGCAGACCACTAATTTATCCTTGAAATGAATTTTCTCAGAAAATTAGAAGACCAATAAAATATTTTTATTATAGAAATGGTGTATTGTGGTAAACGTGAAAGCTCAATGGAGGCTACGCCCCAAAAAGTCATTGTTCAGAGAGTGCATCATGCAAGGGTGTTAATGGGAAGTTTGGTGGAGGTAGAAGACCATTACTAACATTTTAGAGTCACTGAATTTGATTTTATTGTCTTCTTTGGAATTGGATGAAAAACAAATCTTATAAAGGCTAAGGCTGTATGTTCCATACATTGGGAATATCTAATAACGGATTTATGTTCTGTTTATTTTCTGTAATGATGCTGATCTTGGCATCTTTAGAACAAAATATTGCTTTGGTTTTCTGATCTTTTTTTCTCACCACTGTAGCTTCCAGATTTCCCTGTGCGCTGTGTAGCATCCAGTGGGATTGGTATGCCCTGGGCCAGACCACCTGTGGACCTTCATGCTGGTGCAGCAGAGGCCATGGATCAATACAACACAGATGACCACCACTATGAGGGCTCCCTCTTCCCAACCTCCACCCTTATCCCCGTCACAGTCATCTGCATCCTCATCTTCATCATTGGGGTGACAGGCAACACCATGACCATCCTCATCATCCAGCATTTCAAGGACATGAAGACTACCACCAACCTGTACCTGTCCAGCATGGCTGTGTCTGACCTTATTATCTTCCTCTGTCTGCCCTTTGACCTCTACCGCCTGTGGAAGTATGTCCCCTGGGTTTTTGGGGAGGCGGTGTGTCGCCTCTACCATTACATCTTTGAGGGTTGCACCTCGGCCACCATCCTTCACATCACTGCCCTGAGCATCGAGCGCTACCTGGCAATTAGCTTCCCACTCAGGAGCAAGGTCATGGTGACCCGGCGCCGTGTCCAGTACATCATCCTGGCCCTGTGGGGCTTTGCCCTGGTCTCTGCAGCTCCTACGCTCTTCCTGGTGGGGGTGGAGTACGACAACGACACCCACCCTGACTACGACACCGGTCAGTGCAAGCATACTAGCTACGCCATCAGCTCTGGACAGCTGCACATCATGCTGTGGGTGTCCACCACCTACTTCTTCTGCCCAATGCTCTGTCTCGTCTTTCTTTATGGCTCCATCGGGTGTAAGCTGTGGAAAAGCAAGAACGACATGCAGGGGCCCTGCACTCTGGCCCGAGAGAGATCCCACAGACAAACAGTGAAGATCCTAGGTGAGTGAGTTATCCTGTCTCCCAGAAGCAGTCAATACATCTATTCACAGTGGTAATTAGCAAGAGGCAGAAATAGACAAGTTTTCTGAAAAATTAGAGAGCAAACGTCCATCCATCCATCCATCCATCCATCCATCCATCCATCCATCCATCCATCCATCCATCCATCCATCCATCCAGTTAACCGTAATGCTGTGACTGCATTGGAAAACAATAATGGCTCCACAAATCCTCCTGGTGAAAACTATGCATATTTAAAAAAGGGGCCTTAAGCAAACCAGTTACATAAAGAACTGTGATTTACATCACTAAACATCACTAAAGAAAATTTTTGTCATATTCTTCCAATTTTACCATTCCCCAAACAGAAAAAAGAAAAAAGTTCAAATAAATATTTAGAGAATTAACACTTTTTTTGAATTTTTAAACATAATTCATTCTAATGTATCATTGTGACGATGAATGAAATTTCCTATCATGACGACAAATTTTGCACAATAACGATAAACTATATGATAAACGGTCGCACCTACTTCAATGCTTGAAGTCACTTGACTCATCTTGCTAACATCAGTGGATTTAGTTAAGAGTTAACTATACTCTAAAAACAACTAGATGAAAAAAACAACATAATTTGTGCCATTTTGCTCAATCCTGGTTCAAATATAGGCTGTTTTTAGTCTGGTCAGTATTTGGGCAAAAATGGATCAAAATGACTAATATTCAGGCTATAAAAATATTTGAATAAGTAATTCTTAACCTATTTAATAAACTAAACAATTGGTGTCTGTTGTATTAAAAATGTATAGTATATCTGGATCAGCAGTTACCACATTAAGAGATGAAGACAGATAAGATCCCAGTAGATTTTCTAAGCTCCACATTTCCTTTATAAATAACCCCAGAGGTAATCAGAGAGCCTGCACAAAAGATTTGTTTCCACACAGTTTCACCCAAAATAACACAACTTAAGTCATCCTTATGTCCCGCTTTTCATCCCCTGAAACCAAGACAAACAGATTAACTAAGGTCAACTTTATAAAATTGTCTTTGTGTGGAAAGAGCTTTTCAAGCTGAAATGCACCTGTTTGCTCAGTCAGTTTGCCTTTCAGTGTAGCTGACGCCATAAAAATACCAGCCTGACAGACTGGAATCCAGGACTTCTGGTTTTCTGCACCGGCGTCAGGAGCATTATCGAGCAGCTTGAGCTGCTTCTTAATCAACCTCTGACATATCTTTAGATTAAAAAACATCTATGTCTCCTATAGAACTATGGCTTTCCAGTGATTTGCTCTTGATTTGATGAAGAGAGAGCGGCTGCCATGTGCTCTGTTGCTGATACAATCTCTTTAATTAGTCTGTTTTGTCTGAAGCTCATCATGTCCTGCCACTGCTCATACTGACTGGCCTCATTTGAAGCTCTGCTATTCTACTTTGCAGGAAGTAAGAGCATAACCATACTGGAGCATCATTTCCAAATGTTTCATCATAATCCATTTATTATTCAGTCATTTCTACTTTTTGCTTGAAAAGTCCTGAACAGTCCCCACAAGTTGATTTTCTTCAGAAACCTCAGTAAGTCAGTTTTAATAGGATTTTTCCTGTAAGTGCAGTCCTGGAGAGCCCTTTTCATCTATGCGTCATCTTGCAGTAACTCTGCTCATTTTGTGCATGCTGTTGTTTCTAAGTAATTAGGCTAGACACACTTTCCTTTAATTAGCGGTCTGGCATTTATTTTCCTGATAGAAATGAGTGCCTACATTACAAACTGACAATGGTTTCATCTACAGGGATTCTTGATCAATACTGGTGACTCAGTGATTAGCTCACTCATTACACAGATCTCTGTTCTGTGTTGAACTCAGTTCAACTCAGTTTATCTTTATAGCTCCAATTCACAGTACAAGTCATCTCAAGGCCCTTTACAGAGAGAATACAGTCAGATTGGCAAGGAAAACCAGTTGATTGCATCTAGTCATAGATGTGCAAGACATGCTTTTTATGGAAAAGTATGCGGCAATGTTCAGCAAACCCTCACAATGAGCATGCATGTTGCGAGAGTGGAGAGGAAAACTCCCTTTTAACAGGAAGAAACCTCCAGCAGAACCAGGTTCAGTGGGAGCGGCCATCTGCGGAGGCCAACTGGGGTTCAAAGAGACAGAAGCAGAGATACAGAAAGAAGCAGAGATACAAAAGGCTAACTAACTAACTAAGGTTAACAAGCTCCACAGGCGGGCCCGTCCAGGAAATATATAGCCAGGCAGACGAGCTCCAAGCCAGTTCTTTTAGTCATGGTAGGGCGACAGTGGCGTTGGATGTGGGAGTTTGCCCTGTAATCGAAGGGTTGACGGTTCAAGCCCCGACTCAGACTTTCATTGTCGTTGTGTCCTTGGGCAAGACACTTCACCTGCATTGTCTACTGATGGTGGTCAGAGGGCCCGGTGGCGCCAGTGTACGGCAGCCTCGCTTCTGTCAGTGAGCCCCAGGGCAGCTGTGGCTACAATGTAGCTTGCCACCATCAGTGTGTGAGTGTGTGTGTGAATGGGTGAATGAATGTGGTGTAAAGTGCTTTGGTCAAGTCTCCTAAGTCTCCTAACTTGAATAAAGGTGCTATATAAGTGCATGCCATTTACCATTTACCATGGTAAAAAAGACAGGACTATCCTGGAAACATCCCAATCTCCATCATCTATAAACAGAGATGTCGATGGCAGCAACACAGTTATGAGTGGAACTTTACAAATACTGCAGAAAGGGAGAATAGAGAATCAAACAGAAGGAGTAAAAGTGGTTCCTATGTCATCCAGCAGCCTAAACCCATAGCAGCACGAATACTATTTTGGATGAGGAAACTATTTTGGATGAGGCTGGTTCAGGCTTTTAACGCTCTACCTCCACCTATCTCCTTACTGACCCAGAGGCTGAAGCAAACATCACTCTGTTTTTAATTATAAGACTTATCAAAAAGGAAGGTTTCAAGCCTAGCCTTAAAGGTAGACAGGGTGTCTACCTCAAGGACTAAAACTCGTAGCTGCTTCCACAGGAGAGGAGCCTGAAAACTAAAAGATCTACTTTTAAAATTCTAGGAACCACTAGTAAACCTGCAGATTGAGAGCGAAGTGCTCTGTTAGGAACATAAGGAACAATCATATCTCTGATATAAGATGGAGCTTGGCCATTTAAGGCTTTATATGTGAGAAGGAGGATTTTAAATTCTATTCTTGATTTAACAGGAAGCCAATGAAGAGAAGCCAGGATAGGAGAGATATAATCTATGTTTCCCATTTTTATCAGAACGCTGGCTGCAGAATTCATATGTTCTGCACAAACGACTTTTCTCCAACATTTGGACTCTTTGCTTGTATTTATAGTAAAAAAGATAAGAACGTCAGTATTTAAGGTTGCTACATCCTACTGCAATTTATACACAAGTATAGAAGCAAAAGTATTGGGATTTCATGTAAAATATCAGCACAAAGTAGCTGATAATTGTAAAGGGAATCATTTTCTCATAATAATTAGATAGTGTGCATTTGAGGTCACTCCTGCTTATTCTTTAAATTTTCTAACATTGTGTTGATCTGTCAAATTAAATCCCAATAACACCCAACTGGTGAGACAAAATGCAATAGATTGTATAAATACATTTGGGCAAAAGAAAGTTTGTATTTCTGCATCCTCTATGGAAGATGAATAGATTTGCTTCCCTGGTGAACAGGCCTCCAGATTGACAGTTAAATTAAATAAAATTACCGTATTTAATTATAGTTAATGCATCATAAAAGCTTTTGTAGGTAGCTTGCGGTATTTTATAAAACACACATCATCAAAGGGCCTAGTGGTTCAAGATTTAAATTCAAATTGCTTGGAACTTTGGAAAAAAGATCACATAAGTCATGAGACTGATAATATATTGCTAGATAACAGCAGATTAGATTAGATCAGTTTGGTTTAATCTCTCCACAACTTTATTGCAAATACTGATCACATGAGATTTATAGCTGGGGGAACATTTCTCACTGTAACCTGCGAGATTAATTCAAGCTTCATGGCAAAACTAAACACACACAATAGCCACACTTATTGGCTCATATGCAGCACAACCACACATGCATTATAGGTTCAAATCTTTGTTTCGTGTTTGAAGGAAGGTATACTGACAAGGGCCTCATTCAAATTTATGTTATATAACGACTAGGGGTTAGTATTGGCATTGGGTTGCACTACAATACGTGTCATTATACTTGGGTCACGATACAATATTATCACTTTATTGCAATATCACCATATTTAGATATTTTTCCTGCTATCAAAATTAGATGTATAGATAAAAAAGCAACCTCTGTATATGTTCATCAAATGATATTGATTATTCAGTTATTTTGGTATCCATGTTGCCTGGGGTTTGAGTCAGTCCACGTCTTTCAAAGTGACTGTCTGTACTACATATATGGCATTGCATCGAACAGCAAAAGGGCTCCACAGAATCATCTGCCAGAGTGGAGGTACAAAGGTAGCCCGTTTTCCCTTAGTATTAGGTAAAAATGTTTTGCTTCGAAAAAAAATCAATACTAGGAACTTAAAGATCAATATTATATCAGGTAGCCAAAAATCACGATATATTGCCAAAATGATATTTTTCCACAACCCCACTAACAACCAAACCTTCAGTGCATTTATTGGTAGGCTGCGTTATTTAACAAAATAGTAAAAAAAAAAAAAAAAGAAGAAGAAAAGAAAACATTTAAAGTTTTCCATATTTACTAGGAATAAAAATCTTAAAAGTGCTCTCACTAGTTTGTGTTTAGCTGCCTTCTGGTATCCCCAGAATAAATGAAGAACAAGCTGGCAAATTTGATCTAAATATTAACTTAGCTGTTCTGAAAAGTTCAATTATGCTTGTAAATATTAGTAAGCAACAGTGGTGTCAAAAGTCCACACATTTGTTACTTAAGTAGAAGTATAGATACTGCAGTTTGAAAAACACTGGTAAAAGTTGAAGTATTAGCTTCACCTCTTTACTCAAGTAAAAGTTAAAAAGTATGTCCTACAAAACCTACTTAAAGCATAAAATTATAAAGTAACCTTTAAAAAAAACAGGCAGATCCACTATATGAATTAAAAGCCCAATTTTTCGATTATTTTAAAATATTGCCGAGGACGAGGGAGGTCTAGTTGGTCTCTGTCTCCCGATACACTCTCGCCTGTGTCGGACCTTTCAGACATTTCAACATCTTTTTGTAAATCCGACATTGTAGCATGGCATAGATCATTCATGTTTGCAGTCTAAAGAAAACCTGCTTGCTTCTGATGATTTCCTTTAGCTAACCAATGAGTTTGTTTGTGTTCAGTTTGTGTTATATGACTCATCCAATTACACCAGTTTTTTTTTAGTGATTTTTTTATTATGCGTGTGTGTTGTTATGGACATCAGAAATGTTATATTAATCAGGCACTGGGGTCACCCTTGTTGTAACTTAAAGCCCTGCCGGCAGAGTGGGCTTCCCTCCAAAAAGGCCACAGTCAGTGCATACATGTCTGCTGCAGTGTTAATGGCGCTGTTCTGCAGCACTGCGTACTATAGCTATTACTTGATGTGTTAACGGGTCGGGTTGCGGGTTAAATATCAACGGGTTGGTTCGGGTTCGGATTTGAATTGAAGATATCCGCGGGTGACGGGTCGGGTTCGGTAGTCATCCTAACGGGTTCGGGCGGGTGCGGGTTGGTAAAACTCGACCCGTGCAGGACTCTAGTATAGATACCTAAAAAGTGTACTTAAGTACAGTAACAAAGTATTTGTACTTCTGGTGAAACAGCATCAAGAAGACCAAGGGTTAAAGTCTATGATCAATATAAGGAAGAAGAGCCATATTAAGGCAAGCAGCTAAGAATCACATAGTTACTCTGGGGGAACTGTTGAGATTCACAGTGCAAAAAAAAACACCATTTATGGAAAAGAATCAATAAGAGAGCAGTTGTTTAAAATCAGCCACAACAATAATGTTTACACCAGCCATATGTTTTGCAGTCAGGTAAAAAAAAACAACAATAAGAAAGTTTGTTGTAAAATAACACGATGTGAAGAAGTGCGAGGAATATGAAGACTCCTTTACCTTCCCCTTTCGTAGGGTCAACAGAAAAAACTGCAGACTGCCAGACCGCTTTTGGACAGCCTTTAGCTTTGCGGGTGTCATCATGCAATGAAAACACATGGATAATGCACGCTAGTCATGCTGAGGCTCTTAATTAAACAAACCAAAACATATGACAGTGCCTCCATTTGCATGTGTCACACACAATGCTTGTAACAAAACACTCATACTCCTTGTCTTCCACTTTTGTGTGTTAATATATTCTTAGATCACCACCAAAACCTGCTGGTGGACACCACAGGCCTATCTGTACTCATTGGCATTCTAAGTTAGTTAAATATATTTGTCATATTTTGAAGCTTCATTTATGTATTTTTCTGTTTCTCTGCAGAATAAGGTTTAATAGGAGAGAGCTAATCTGTTGGTTGTTATATCGCAAAGTACTGTGAATGCTTGGCAACCTTGCTGTGAGCATTTTATTTCAAGTGCATGCAGATTAGCCTTGCAGTGTGCAAAGATGAAACACTAAAATCCTTGGTAACTGACTTTAATTTTATGGATATTTTTTTTTTTATGTTGTTCGTCATCTAGGCTCTCAAATTCTTGTTCTGATTTATTCATTTTTCCATTTTTTTTAGTGGTGGTGGTTCTGGCCTTCATCATCTGCTGGCTGCCTTACCACATCGGCAGAAACCTCTTCGCCCAGGTAGACGACTACGAGACGGCCATGCTGAGCCAGAAATTCAACATGGCTTCCATGGTGCTCTGCTACCTCAGTGCCTCCATCAACCCCGTCGTCTATAACCTCATGTCCCGGAAGTACAGAGCTGCAGCCAAGCGCCTCTTCCTGCTGCACCAGAGGCCCAGGCAGGCCAGCCGCAGCCACAGACAGCTCTGTATGATCGATCACATCTCCACACTGAATGAAAGCCTCACTGGAGTCTGATAACATGCTTGGTTCCACCACCTTTAACAGGGAGTTTATAGCTCCTTTTAAAGGTTTAGGGCTTAAAGTAAAATGAGGTTCTTTCTGAAGATGTGCAGGAGACATATATAATCTTTAAGAGGGCTCTTCAATGCAAAAAACATGCTATTTCTTTTTCACATTCTATTATGACTGCCTTTGATGATAATATAGTCCTTGACATAACTGCATGGATTCAGTGTTCAGTACTATACACCTCCAGCAGGAGTATGTACATTTTGTTAACATCTATAAATTCAGCTCAGTTATCTCTGATGTATTTGGACAGACATGTATGACTGTTGTCTTTTCTAACTATTCACCAGCCACATGTCGGTGTATAACTCGGTTTTATGTAATGTACAGTGAGTCAGGTTTAATGGTATAATATTCCACATTTTCATATCTCATCATGTTTAACCACACATTTTAATGTATGTTTAGGAGCACAACTATAGGCTGCCAAGTCATTTGGGTTCAATTTGAACCTTTGCACACTGAAGCTTTCACCAATTATTTGCAAATTCCTCATATTCCGATATCTTAAATGGAATGATCCTATTAAGTTTGTCAACTTTAATCTTGTAGAGCTGCTACAAATTGTCAGTTGTTTAGGACGGGACTTCCTGTTGCACTGTAACACATGCAAATATATGCCTCAATCCAAATGTTGTGCTGTAGCTGTAGTTGTATCTTTGGGGTTGTTTTCCTGTTGCTGGAAGACTTAAGACTTCCGCAGTAGAGATTTTCATCCTGTGTTTAGTTCCATCCCAAAAGCATAATACAGCCACTGTCGTGTTCAATCATGGGCTTTTTGTATTTAAACCGTTATATAGGGCAAGTTTACATTTTTGATCACTTACAAATGGAGTCCCCCCCGTCCCTGATGAGATCTAGAAGCACAAGGTCTATATCCAGCCATTCAGAAAAGATAATGCTACATGGCTGTGCATCTTATTTTGGCATTTGACCAATTAGATGAGACCTTGAATGATAGATTACCTACTGTAAATTAAGTTGAAGAAAGGGTAAGTCAAGAAAAAAAAAGGTAAAAAGCTAATTGGAAAGTTATAGAGTAAATTAAAAAAAGTTAATAAGCTTAGTTAACAGCTATATTAAGGTTTATAAACTAAAAAAAAAATGTAAGTGCCAGTATCAGCATTAATGCCTCTAAGGTTATGTTGTACCAAAAAAAATTGTTTTTCATGAATTTCTTATAGAAGCATTTCTGTTATTTTTCTTAATAAATTCGGGCAAGCTGGTGTTTCTTGACATAAATTTTTGCCATCAAAACAAAGGTAATAAGGTCTTGTCCTGGATTCCAATAACACTATTGGCTTAAAATTTTTATTTTCAAAGTATTTCACTGAGTGCCCTATAAAGGGTTAAGGTTATGTTGATTGGTAAATTAATTTTCATTACATAAAATGCATGTGGCCAAAAATATAGAATGATCTTCCCTTATCTTACAAGAGCCCTCTCCATGTGTTTGTTGTGTCCCTTACATAGCATAAAGAAATCTTTATGTTCACTTTCGGGAAAAATATATTTTCCATTTCAAGCGCAATCAGATTGGATGGAGAAAATTATTTCCACAGCTTGATGCAATCGACTTCATGAGTAAGGGAACATGAAGATGTCCCTACAATAACAAACATAAACAGTGGCTTTTTCATGTTACTTGATTATTGTCTTTCTTCTCACTTCTCTTTCATGTGGGACTTATTTCTTATGTATCAACGGGTTCTGCTATCTGCCATTTCACTGCTCCTCCAGAGCTGTTTGGCTGCTTATGATTAATGCTCTTTCCCAGCTTGTCAGTTTAGGTGGATGATGGTGTCTAGATAGGTTTGCAGTTTTGCTGTTGTCTTTTTACTTTTGGAAGATGGATGGACCATTGCTCCATAACTTTGTGTTTTTGGTCTTCAGGATGCTGGGTGGTTTGTTTTTGTTTCCCCCGTTTTTGTTTTGTTTGTTTTTTTTTCCCAAAAATTGTTCTATTATGTTAAAAAGAAGAAAAAAGAAAACACTATAGCCTTCACACATAGCTGTTTTATGCTGAGATAAAACTGCAGACAGATGAACTCTATAAAGTAAATAGTGGACTTCTGAAGGCAACTGGTTATATTTTATTTGAGTATCATACTTCCGGTTGAGTGGACGCTGGCGTGATTTCTGGCGCCGCTACTCTCCGACAGCTGTGCTCTACAATTTTTGCGAATAATTTCATGGACTAAATGAACAATCCTCCACAACCCAACCCTTGGAGCTACTCTGAAACTTTGTTACGGATACTCTTCATGCTTCGTCAAGTTTCGGCAAAAGTGTAATCTTACCTGCCTCTCTATCCAGCCCTTCGACCCCCCGGACCAGCTGCTGCTACAAATGATGTGGCCTCCACAGATTTTCACCTGGACCGTAATAATCCTGATCTTCATGTTGCCTCTTCTCCGTCCTGGATTTGGTCTAATCCAGTACACCGAAACAGAGCTCCTCCGCATCCGCTCACTTCTGACTGAACCTCCGCCAGCATCTTTAAACTTCTACCCTGATATTGCTCTCCTACCCCGCCGGAAATACACACACCGCGGATCTCGCCGACTCTTCCATCCCAGCGACTCCAAACCCTCGTCCAAGACATCCTTGTTGACCGTGAACTGGACTTTCTGATTCTAACGGAAACTTGGCAACAGCCTAATAACTATTCACAACTAAATGACTCCACTCCACCCGGGTTTGTTTACCTTTGCCAGCCCCGCGTGACGCGCCGAGGAGGCGGTCTCGCGGTACTCTACAACGAGAAATGGAAGGTGGTTCCCGTCACTGTGCCTTCCTACAACTAATTTGAATGCCTGTCCTGTACACTCTCTGGCCCTACACCTACCATTGTTGCGGCCGTCTATCGCCCCCCCAAGCCACATAGTGACTTTTTAAATGAACTAACAGATCTTCTAACCCTCCTCTCCTCTCTCTCACCCAATGTAATATTGGTGGGGGATTTTAATATTCACATGGACAATTTTAACCTTCCCCTCGCCAGAGATTTCCTATCTTGTCTGGACAATTTTGGTTTTGATCAGTTTTCCAATTTTCCAACTCACTCTAAAGGTCATACTCTTGACCTAATTTGTTGCTCTGGTCTTACCCCCTCTAACTGTTCAGCTGAGGATCTTCACATATCTGATTTTTCTCCTTTTATTCAGCATTTCCCCCTGTCTCTTCACAGCAAAGACCCCACGGCTCCTTTCATACCGGAACATTAAGAACATTAACTTGGACACTCTCTCTTCACACATCCTAAGAACTTTAATCCTGGATTCTTCTTCCTCACCGGATGAACTGACATCTCAATACAATAACTGCTTAAATGATATTTTGAACCTCCTTGCCCCAACAAAATCCCGGACTGTCACCTTTTCCCACTCCGCCCCCTGGTTTACCCCTGAACTCCGGACCATTAAGGCTAAGTGCCGTCAACTTGAAAGACTTAAAAAGAAAACCGGTTTAACAATTCACAGTGAAATGTATATAACTCAGATAACTCAATATAAAGAACTAATCACTATAACTAAATCCACTTACTATTCCAACCTGATCTCCTCACACAAAAGTAATTCTCGGACTCTGTTTTTGGTGTTTAACAATATTTTCAAATCCCCAGCTTCTCTTCCTCCCCACCTATGCTCAACCGATGCCTGCAATTCGATTATGCAGTTTTTCAATGATAAAATCAAAATAATTCACCAGTGCCTGCCTCCTGTCCTGTCACCCCCTTCCCCTATAACCCCTTCACCCTGCCAGCCTTTTTGCAGCTTTTATCTCCCTACCCTCTCCGATATTTCTGATTTTATCAACAAATCTAAATCTTCCACCTGCCCACTTGATCCCATCCCGTCTGCCCTGGTTAAATCCTGCCTTCACGCTCTCCTCCCCTTCATAACTGCCATCATCCACTCCTCTCTTGGTTCTGGAATTGTTCCATCTCTTTTCAAAACTGCTATTATCACTCCTATTGTGAAGAAACCTGGACTAGATCCCAACAATTACAATAATCTCAGGCCAATTTCAAATTTACCTTTTATTTCAAAAATATTGGAAAAAACAGTCGCTTCTCAACTTCATTCTCACTTAACTCACAACAACCTTTATGAACAGTTCCAGTCTGGCTTCCGTCCCCGTCATAGCACTGAAACCGCCCTCTTAAAAATAATCAATGATCTTTTAATAGCAGCTGACTCTGGTCTAATTTCCATTCTCATTCTTCTTGATCTAAGTGCAGCCTTCGACACAGTTTCACACTCTACCCTACTCCATCGACTTTATACAATTGGCATCACTCACACTCCCCTAGCCTGGTTTCAATCCTATCTTTCTGGCCGCACTCAGTTTGTTCAGATTAAGTCATATCGTTCCAACTCCTCTCCAGTTACCACCGGTGTTCCCCAAGGCTCTGTTCTAGGACCCCTACTTTTTATCATCTACAGGTGCTGGTCATAAAATTAGAATATCATGAAAAAGTAGATTGATTTCAGTAATTCCATTTAAAAAGTGAAACTTGTATATTATATTCATACATTACATACAAACTCATATATTTCAGATGTTTATTTTGTTTAATTTTGATGATTACAAATGACAACAAATGAAAATCTCAAATTCATCATATCAGAAAATTAGAATATTGTGAAAAGGTTCAAAATTGATGGCCCCTGGTGCCACACTCTAATCAGCTAATTAACTCAAACCACCTGCAAAAGCCTTTAAATGGTCTTTCAGTCTAGTTCTATAGGCTACACAATCATGGGGAAGACTGCTGACTTGACAGTTGTCCAAAAGACGACCATCGACACCTTGCACAAGGAGGGCAAGACACAAAAGGTCATCGCTAAAGAGGCTGGCTGTTCACAGAGCTCAGTGTCCAAGCACATTAATAGAGAGGCGAAGGGAAGGAAAAGATGTGGTCGAAAAAAGTGTACAAGCAAGAGAGATAACCGCACCCTGGAGAGGATTGTGAAACAAAACCCCTTCAAAAATGTGGGGGAGATTCACAAAGAGTGGACTGCAGCTGGAGTGAGTGCTTCAAGAACCACCACACACAGACGTATGAAAGACATGGGTTTCTGCTGTCGCATTCCTTGTGTCAAGCCACTCTTGAACCACAGACAGCGTCAGAAGCGTCTTGCCTGGGCTAAAGAGAAACAGGACTGGACTGCTGGTAAGTGGTCCAAAGTCATGTTCTCTGATGAAAGTAAATTTTGCATTTCCTTTGGAAATCAAGGTCCCAGAGTCTGGAGGAAAAGAAGAGAGGCACTTCATCCACGTTGCTTGAAGTCCAGTGTAAAGTTTCCACAGTCAGTGATGGTTTGGGGTGCCATGTCATCTGCTGGTGTTGGTCCATTGTGTTTTCTGAGGTCCAGGGTCAACGCAGCCACATACCAGGAAGTTTTAGAGCACTTCATGCTTCCTGCAGCTGACCAACTTTTTGGAGATGCAGATTTCATTTTCCAACAGGACTTGGCACCTGCACACAGTGCCAAAGCTACCAGTACCTGGTTGAAGGACCATGGTATCCCTGTTCTTAATTGGCCAGCAAACTCTCCTGACCTTAACCCCATAGAAAATCTATGGGGTATTGTGAAGAAGAAGATGCAATACACCAGACCCAACAATTCAGAAGAGCTAAAAGCCACTATTAGAGCAACCTGGGCTATCATAACACCTGAGCAGTGCCACAGACTGATCGACTCCATGCCACGCCGCATTGCTGCAGTAATACAGGCCAAAGGAGGCCCAACTAAATACTGAGTGCTGTACATGCTCATACAGGTGCTGGTCATAAAATTAGAATATCATGAAAAAGTAGATTGATTTCAGTAATTCCATTTAAAAAGTGAAACTTGTATATTATATTCATACATTACATACAAACTCATATATTTCAGATGTTTATTTTGTTTAATTTTGATGATTACAAATGACAACAAATGAAAATCTCAAATTCATCATATCAGAAAATTAGAATATTACTGAAGACCAATAAAAACAAAGGATTTATAGAAATGTTGGCCAACTGAAAAGTATGAACATGAAAAGTATGAGCATGTACAGCACTCAGTATTTAGTTGGGCCTCCTTTGGCCTGTATTACTGCAGCAATGCGGCGTGGCATGGAGTCGATCAGTCTGTGGCACTGCTCAGGTGTTATGATAGCCCAGGTTGCTCTAATAGTGGCTTTTAGCTCTTCTGAATTGTTGGGTCTGGTGTATTGCATCTTCTTCTTCACAATACCCCATAGATTTTCTATGGGGTTAAGGTCAGGAGAGTTTGCTGGCCAATTAAGAACAGGGATACCATGGGAAGGACCATGGTATCCCTGTTCCAGGTACTGGTAGCTTTGGCACTGTGTGCAGGTGCCAAGTCCTGTTGGAAAATGAAATCTGCATCTCCAAAAAGTTGGTCAGCTGCAGGAAGCATGAAGTGCTCTAAAACTTCCTGGTATGTGGCTGCGTTGACCCTGGACCTCAGAAAACACAATGGACCAACACCAGCAGATGACATGGCATCCCAAACCATCACTGACTGTGGAAACTTTACACTGGACTTCAAGCAACGTGGATGAAGTGCCTCTCTTCTTTTCCTCCAGACTCTGGGACCTTGATTTCCAAAGGAAATGCAAAATTTACTTTCATCAGAGAACATGACTTTGGACCACTCACCAGCAGTCCAGTCCTGTTTCTCTTTAGCCCAGGCAAGACGCTTCTGACGCTGTCTGTGGTTCAAGAGTGGCTTGACACAAGGAATGCGACAGCAGAAACCCATGTCTTTCATACGTCTGTGTGTGGTGGTTCTTGAAGCACTCACTCCAGCTGCAGTCCACTCTTTGTGAATCTCCCCCACATTTTTGAAGGGGTTTTGTTTCACAATCCTCTCCAGGGTGCGGTTATCTCTCTTGCTTGTACACTTTTTTCGACCACATCTTTTCCTTCCCTTCGCCTCTCTATTAATGTGCTTGGACACTGAGCTCTGTGAACAGCCAGCCTCTTTAGCGATGACCTTTTGTGTCTTGCCCTCCTTGTGCAAGGTGTCGATGGTCGTCTTTTGGACAACTGTCAAGTCAGCAGTCTTCCCCATGATTGTGTAGCCTATAGAACTAGACTGAAAGACCATTTAAAGGCTTTTGCAGGTGGTTTGAGTTAATTAGCTGATTAGAGTGTGGCACCAGGGGCCATCAATTTTGAACCTTTTCACAATATTCTAATTTTCTGATATGATGAATTTGAGATTTTCATTTGTTGTCATTTGTAATCATCAAAATTAAACAAAATAAACATCTGAAATATATGAGTTTGTATGTAATGTATGAATATAATATACAAGTTTCACTTTTTAAATGGAATTACTGAAATCAATCAACTTTTTCATGATATTCTAATTTTATGACCAGCACCTGTACTTTTCATGTTCATACTTTTCAGTTGGCCAACATTTCTATAAATCCTTTGTTTTTATTGGTCTTCAGTAATATTCTAATTTTCTGATATGATGAATTTGAGATTTTCATTTGTTGTCATTTGTAATCATCAAAATTAAACAAAATAAACACCTGAAATATATGAGTTTGTATGTAATGTATGAATATAATATACAAGTTTCACTTTTTAAATGGAATTACTGAAATCAATCTACTTTTTCATGATATTCTAATTTTATGACCAGCACCTGTACATTCTCCCCCTTGGCAATATCTTTAGGAAATTCAACATCAATTTTCACTGTTATGCGGATGACACCCAGCTCTATCTTTCCTGTAAACCAAACTCTTCACTCCCACCTCCTTCATTAATCTCCTGCTTAACCGAAATAAAATCCTGGTTCACCTCCAACTTTCTTAAACTGAATAATGACAAGACCGAAATCCTCTTAGTGGGAACAAAATCTACTTTATCCAAAGCTGACAGTTTCTCCCTTTAATTTGACAACTCCATAATTTCCCCCTCACCTCAGGTCAAGAGTCTGGGTGTCATCCTTGATAGTACCTTGTCCTTATCCTCTCACATTAACAACCTTACCCGTTCCGCTTACTTTCACTTACGCAATATCAATCGCCTTCGCCCCTCTCTCTCCACTAGCTCCACCTGCACTCTTGTTCATAGTCTGGTCACTTCCCGCATTGATTACTGTAATTCTCTTCTTTTTGGTCTTCCTCAAAAATCCATTCACAGGCTTCAGTCAGTACAAAACTCAGCATCTCGCATCATTTCTAGAACCCCTTCTTTTCATCACATCACCCCAGTCCTGCAGCAGCTCCACTGGCTACCTGTGAAGTATAGAATTCAGTTCAAAATCCTCCTACTTACTTTTAAAGTTATTCACAATCTCTCCCCTCCATACCTTTCTGATGTACTTCAAATTTCTACTCCCTCCCGCACTCTTAGATCTTCTTCTACCACTCACTTAGTTGTTCCTTCAGCCCGTCTTAAAACCATGGGGAGCAGAGCTTTTTCACGTTCTGCGCCCACACTCTGGAACTCTCTCCCCTCTGACATCTGCAAAACCGAGTCTTTACCCGTATTCAAATCCAAACTCAAAACCCACATGTTCAAGATTGCCTTTTCATTATGATTTTATATGACTTTCCTCTGTGTAATTTGTGTTGTTTCTTTTAATTATGACGACTGCTTTTTACCATTTATTGTTTTTATATG
Organism: Cyprinodon tularosa; assembly: GCF_016077235.1. NCBI lineage: Eukaryota > Metazoa > Chordata > Actinopteri > Cyprinodontiformes > Cyprinodontidae > Cyprinodon > Cyprinodon tularosa. Next base: position 155,097 of record NW_024039052.1, on the reverse strand, counting down.
TACAGTGACCTTGAGTGTTTTGAAAGGCGCTTGAAATAAAATGTATTATTATTATTGGTGATTTTTTTTTGTTTCTTTTTAAAAACCTTTAAAATATTACCACATCACTTAGAATCATATATTTCCTTCGGTTCTGTCACATAAAACCAAAATAAATAAAAACACAGAGACTCAAAGTGTTACATGACAGAAACGTAAGAAGTAGAAAGGGTATAGGTAATTTTACAAGTTAGAGTATGCAAAACATTTATATATATATATATGTTTGATATTCATAGAAAATGAAACAAAATAAAACTTCTACAAGCAGCTTTTTGATCGTGTTGATTTGTAAGTGTGTGTGAGTGTAGCTATGTGTGAATACCCTGACTAGAAGCTTGATGAAAGAAGATTCAAATCAAAGTAGGACACTTTTGGTTTGTGGGTGTATGCATGTGTTTGTGAAAGATACTGGGGCCACCTGAGCCTGAGGACTCAGGCCTGCGTACGTGCTGAATGTCACATGTAATCTGTCATATCATATATAAATGTTCTCTGAGTTATAGAGATGTTGCTAGCCGACATCCCTGCATTCAAACTAACAGCTGCCTTCAGTATTTTCTGAAGAAAAAGAAAAGGATTTAAAATTATTTTTATGATACTTAGAAATTGTGGTCTATTAGTTCCCAAATATGAATGTGATGGTTGAATTTTGTGTTTTTACCTTAAATCAAACTTTCTTTCGAAGGACCTGTTGGATTTTTGCAGATGAATCATCAGGGCAAGGTTTCCTAAAAAAAAAGTAGTCGTTGTAGGATGGCTAATTCACCTTTTTTAGTTGTTGTTTTTAAACGCTGTCGTGCACATCTTTGCCAGAAAGGCTGAGGAAGCTTGTTAAAGCTCATTCGCAGCAGATGATCCTGACATCACCCAGAGGAAAGATCAACAAACAGCATGACCCCTCTCTGGGTTGTTTGCTTTTTCTGGATAATGAAGGGCTGCTACAAGTGGTTGGTTGATATACGTGCCCTGGAGTGTTCCCACAAAACCTAACTTCATGCAGCTTGCTTGATTTTACTTTTATTTACAATCCATGACTCCTCAGGAAAACATGCTTATTTACCCAATGCAGTCAGTGCTGTTCAAACTAGTATTAATAGTACTAATAGTATTAGACAAAGAAGAAAAAAGTGCAAAAAAAAACTGTTTTCAATAATGATTTAATTTATTAAAGTTAAAAAAGAAACTTTTTTTCACCAACCGGGCACAATGTGAAAAACTAATGAACTCTTTAGTAAATCATGAAGGAATTGAGATTACAGCCAGATTACTACTTTTGGATTTAATTTACCAGAGGGGCCAGGATGGGGCCCGTGGTTTTCAATTGGGGCACAGAATAAAAGAATAATACACACAGAGATACAATGGCAAGAGCACAATGTTTAGTATATAAAATAAACTGTATAAAATAAATAAGCCACAAAACCTCATGATCTAACAGAGAGAAACTCTGATCGCATATCATCATAGGAAACTGATTTAGTATTACACTGCAAAAACTGATCCACAAAATAAAATGTTCTGCATTGGCGCTTAACTTAAGCAGGTAAATAAGGTGATTTACCAAAGGAATGAAATTATGATTTATTAGGCTCTTGAAATATTTTTTTTTCTTACTTTAAACATAAATCATCTCATTTTATCTGCAAATTTTATTACCTTCTTAAATTAAGGAAAAATACACTTAGAGTACTTAAAAAAATTTTAACTACTTATATTGCTGTATGTTTTCAGAACAGGTGCCAGGACCTGGCTCCCATTGGACCCTGTTTTTAACAGCGACCTGTTCTACAGGGGCTCTGGCTCCCATGGGACCCTGTCTTTAACATGGACATGTTCTACAGGGGCTCTGGCTCCCATGGGACCCTGTCTTTAACAGGGACCTGTTCTACAGGGGCTCTGGCTCCATGGGACCCTGTCTTTAACAGGGACCTGTTCTACAGGGGCTCTGGCTCCCATGGGACCCTGTCTTTAACAGCGACCTGTTCTACAGGGGCTCTGGCTCCCATGGGACCCTGTCTTTAACAGCGACCTGTTCTAAAGGGGCTCTGGCTCCCATGGGACCCTGCCTTTAACAGCGACCTGTACTACAGGTGCTCTGGCTCCATGGGACCCTGTCTTTAACAGGGACCTGTTCTACAGGGGCTCTGGCTCCCATGGGACCCTGTCTTTAACAGGGACCTGTTCTACAGGGGCTCTGGCTCCATGGGACCCTGTCTTTAACAGGGACCTGTTCTACAGGGGCTCTGGCTCCCATGGGACCCTGTCTTTAACAGCGACCTGTTCTACAGGGGCTCTGGCTCCCATGGGACCCTGTCTTTAACAGCGACCTGTTCTAAAGGGGCTCTGGCTCCCATGGGACCCTGTCTTTAACAGCGACCTGTTCTACAGGTGCTCTGGCTCCATGGGACCCTGTCTTTAACAGGGACCTGTTCTACAGGGGCTCTGGCTCCCATGGGACCCTGTCTTTAACAGCGACCTGTTCTACAGGGGCTCTGGCTCCCATGGGACCCTGTCTTTAACAGGGACCTGTTCTACAGGGGCTCTGGCTCCCATGGGACCCTGTCTTTAAAAGGGACCTGTTCTACAGGGGCTCTGGCTCCATGGGACCCTGTCTTTAACAGGGACCTGTTCTACAGGGGCTCTGGCTCCCATGGGACCCTGTCTTTAACAGCGACCTGTTCTACAGGGGCTCTGGCTCCCATGGGACCCTGTCTTTAACAGCGACCTGTTCTAAAGGGGCTCTGGCTCCCATGGGACCCTGTCTTTAACAGCGACCTGTACTACAGGGGCTCTGGCTCCCATGGGACCCTGTCTTTAACAGGGACCTGTTCTACAGGGGCTCTGGCTCCCATGGGACCCTGTCTTTAACAGGGACCTGTTCTACAGGGGCTCTGGCTCCCATGGGACCCTGTCTTTAACAGGGACCTGTTCTACAGGGGCTCTGGCTCCCATGGGACCCTCTCTTTAACAGCGACCTGTTCTACAGGGGCTCTGGCTCCCATTGGACCCTGTTTTTAACAGCGACCTGTTCTACAGGGGCTCTGGCTCCCATGGGACCCTGTCTTTAACATGGACATGTTCTACAGGTGCTCTGGCTCCATGGGACCCTGTCTTTAACATGGACATGTTCTACAGGGGCTCTGGCTCCCATGGGACCCTGTCTTTAACAGGGACCTGTTCTACAGGGGCTCTGGCTCCATGGGACCCTGTCTTTAACAGGGACCTGTTCTACAGGGGCTCTGGCTCCCATGGGACCCTGTCTTTAACAGCGACCTGTTCTACAGGGGCTCTGGCTCCCATGGGACCCTGTCTTTAGGGACCTGTTCTACAGGGGCTCTGGCTCCCATGGGACCCTGTCTTTAACAGCGACCTGTTCTAAAGGGGCTCTGGCTCCCATGGGACCCTGTCTTTAACAGCGACCTGTTCTACAGGGGCTCTGGCTCCCATGGGACCCTGTCTTTAACAGCGACCTGTACTACAGGGGCTCTGGCTCCCATGGGACCCTGTCTTTAACATGGACATGTTCTACAGGGGCTCTGGCTCCCATGGGACCCTGTCTTTAACAGGGACCTGTTCTACAGGGGCTCTGGCTCCCATGGGACCCTGTCTTTAACAGCGACCTGTTCTACAGGGGCTCTGGCTCCCATGGTACCCTGTCTTTAACAGGGACCTGTTCTACAGGGGCTCTGGCTCCCATGGGACCCTGTCTTTAACATGGACATGTTCTACAGGGGCTCTGGCTCCCATGGGACCCTGTCTTTAACAGGGACCTGTTCTACAGGGGCTCTGGCTCCATGGGACCCTGTCTTTAACAGCGACCTGTTCTACAGGGGCTCTGGCTCCCATGGGACCCTGTCTTTAACAGCGACCTGTTCTACAGGGGCTCTGGCTCCCATGGGACCCTGTCTTTAACCTCTTACACCCTAAGGGGGTATAAATAAATTTCTGCCTGACAAAAACACACAAAAGTAAATAACTTATAGCCTCAAACCTATTAGATTTAAGAAGAAACTTTTGGTACCTCTGTAAAGGTAAGATGTCATAGAATGGTTTTCTGGTGTCAGCACCATTGTAGCTTTGACCCTGCCTGAAATATTAGGGACAAAATACAAAATATTTTGCATTTTTTGAACCTCGCCAAAATTTTCTTTGAAATAAACATTGCAAAACACTACCAAAATATTATTTATAGCACAAAAAAGTAGTACAGACTTTTAAATCTAAATGTTGTGTAAAAATATACAAAATGTGGACTCAATCAGATGAATCATATTTATTTTAGAATGGTATTAGTGAGAAATTTCTTAGGCGGAGGGGCCAGTTTGGCACATTTATCCATAAATGTCACCAAACTGTGCCAAATATGTTTTTTACATCAATACTGGGGGTTTGGTAAAGTTACGAGGTCATGTAGCAGCTGGACCCGCCGGCGGGTCCGTAGGGTTCAAGGGGTTAACAGCGACCTGTTCTACAGGGGCTCTGGCTCCCATGGGACCCTGTCTTTAACATGGACATGTTCTACAGGGGCTCTGGCTCCCATGGGACCCTGTCTTTAACAGGGACCTGTTCTACAGGGGCTCTGGCTCCATGGGACCCTGTCTTTAACAGGGACCTGTTCTACAGGGGCTCTGGCTCCCATGGGACCCTGTCTTTAACAGCGACCTGTTCTACAGGGGCTCTGGCTCCCATGGGACCCTCTCTTTAACAGCGACCTGTTCTACAGGGGCTCTGGCTCCCATTGGACCCTGTTTTTAACAGGGACCTGTTCTACAGGGGCTCTGGCTCCCATGGGACCCTGTCTTTAACAGCGACCTGTTCTACAGGGGCTCTGGCTCCCATGGGACCCTCTCTTTAACAGCGACCTGTTCTACAGGGGCTCTGGCTCCCATTGGACCCTGTTTTTAACAGCGACCTGTTCTACAGGGGCTCTGGCTCCCATTGGACCCTGTTTTTAACAGCGACCTGTTCTACAGGGGCTCTGGCTCCCATGGGACCCTGTCTTTAACATGGACATGTTCTACAGGGGCTCTGGCTCCCATGGGACCCTGTCTTTAACAGGGACCTGTTCTACAGGGGCTCTGGCTCCATGGGACCCTGTCTTTAACAGGGACCTGTTCTACAGGGGCTCTGGCTCCCATGGGACCCTGTCTTTAACAGCGACCTGTTCTACAGGGGCTCTGGCTCCCATGGGACCCTGTCTTTAACAGCGACCTGTTCTAAAGGGGCTCTGGCTCCCATGGGACCCTGCCTTTAACAGCGACCTGTACTACAGGTGCTCTGGCTCCATGGGACCCTGTCTTTAACAGGGACCTGTTCTACAGGGGCTCTGGCTCCCATGGGACCCTGTCTTTAACAGGGACCTGTTCTACAGGGGCTCTGGCTCCATGGGACCCTGTCTTTAACAGGGACCTGTTCTACAGGGGCTCTGGCTCCCATGGGACCCTGTCTTTAACAGCGACCTGTTCTACAGGGGCTCTGGCTCCCATGGGACCCTGTCTTTAACAGCGACCTGTTCTAAAGGGGCTCTGGCTCCCATGGGACCCTGTCTTTAACAGCGACCTGTTCTACAGGTGCTCTGGCTCCATGGGACCCTGTCTTTAACAGGGACCTGTTCTACAGGGGCTCTGGCTCCCATGGGACCCTGTCTTTAACAGCGACCTGTTCTACAGGGGCTCTGGCTCCCATGGGACCCTGTCTTTAACAGGGACCTGTTCTACAGGGGCTCTGGCTCCCATGGGACCCTGTCTTTAACAGCGACCTGTTCTACAGGGGCTCTGGCTCCATGGGACCCTGTCTTTAACAGGGACCTGTTCTACAGGGGCTCTGGCTCCCATGGGACCCTGTCTTTAACAGCGACCTGTTCTACAGGGGCTCTGGCTCCCATGGGACCCTGTCTTTAACAGGGACCTGTTCTACAGGGGCTCTGGCTCCCATGGGACCCTGTCTTTAACAGCGACCTGTTCTACAGGGGCTCTGGCTCCCATGGGACCCTGTCTTTAACAGGGACCTGTTCTACAGGGGCTCTGGCTCCCATGGGACCCTGTCTTTAACAGCGACCTGTTCTACAGGGGCTCTGGCTCCCATGGGACCCTGTCTTTAACAGGGACCTGTTCTACAGGGGCTCTGGCTCCCATGGGACCCTGTCTTTAACAGCGACCTGTTCTACAGGGGCTCTGGCTCCCATGGGACCCTGTCTTTAACAGGGACCTGTTCTACAGGGGCTCTGGCTCCCATGGGACCCTGTCTTTAACAGGGACCTGTTCTACAGGGGCTCTGGCTCCATGGGACCCTGTCTTTAACAGGGACCTGTTCTACAGGGGCTCTGGCTCCCATGGGACCCTGTCTTTAACAGCGACCTGTTCTACAGGGGCTCTGGCTCCCATGGGACCCTGTCTTTAACAGCGACCTGTTCTACAGGGGCTCTGGCTCCCATGGGACCCTGTCTTTAACAGCGACCTGTTCTACAGGGGCTCTGGCTCCCATGGGACCCTGTCTTTAACAGGGACCTGTTCTACAGGGGCTCTGGCTCCCATGGGACCCTGTCTTTAACAGGGACCTGTTCTACAGGGGCTCTGGCTCCCATGGGACCCTGTCTTTAACAGGGACCTGTTCTACAGGGGCTCTGGCTCCCATGGGACCCTGTCTTTAACAGCGACCTGTTCTACAGGGGCTCTGGCTCCCATGGGACCCTGTCTTTAACAGGGACCTGTTCTACAGGGGCTCTGGCTCCCATGGGACCCTGTCTTTAACAGGGACCTGTTCTACAGGGGCTCTGGCTCCATGGGACCCTGTCTTTAACATGGACCTGTTCTACAGGGGCTCTTGCTCCCGTTGGACCCTGTCTTTAACAGGGACCTGTTCTATGGGGCCTTTGGCTCCCATGGGACCCTGTATTTAACAGGGACCTGTTCTACAGGGGCTCTGGCTCCACGAGACCCTGTCTTTAACAGGGACCTGTTCTACAGGGGCTCTGGCTCCCATGGGACCCTGTCTTTAACAGGGACCTGTTCTACAGGGGCTCTGGCTCCATGGGACCCTGTCTTTAACAGGGACCTGTTCTACAGGTGCTCTGGCTCCATGGGACCCTGTCTTTAACAGGGACCTGTTCTACAGGTGCTCTGGCTCCATGGGACCCTGTCTTTAACAGCGACCTGTTCTACAGGGGCTCTGGCTCCCATGGGATCCTGTCTTTAACAGGGACCTGTTCTACAGGGGCTCTGGCTCCATGGGACCCTGTCTTTAACAGGGACCTGTTCTACAGGGGCTCTGGATCCATGGGACCCTGTCTTCAACAGGGACCTCTACAGGGGCTCTTGCTCCAGTTGGACCCTGTCTTTAACAGGGAGCTGTTCTACAGGGGCTCCTGTCTTTACTGGCCAAAGATTCCTTAAAAAATATTTTTTACACAATCAAACAAGGTGAAACTAAAACCTTTCCACTGGTGAAGTTCGGGATATACTACAGTCAGGTCCATAAATATTGGGACATCAACACAATTCTAATCTTTTTGGCTCTATACACCACCAAAATGGATTTGAAATGAAACAAAAAAGATGTGCTTTATCTGCAGACTTTCAGCTTTAATTTGAGGGTATTTACATCCAAATCAGATGAACAGTGTAGGAATTACAACAGTATGTATATGTGCCTGCCACTTTTTAAGGGACCAAAAGTAATGGGACAGATTAATAATCACAAATCAAACTTTCACCTTTTAATACTTGGTTGCAAATCCTTTGCAGTCAATTACAGCCTAAAGTCTGGAAGGCATAGACATCACCAGATGCTGGGTTTCATCCCTGGTGATGCTCTGCCAGGCCTCTACTGCAACGGTCTTCAGTTCCTGCTTGTTCTTGGGGCATTTTCCCTTCAGTTTTGTCTTCAGCAAGTGAAATGCATGCTCAATTGGATTCAGGTCAGGTGATTGACTTGGCCATTGCATAACATTCCACTTCTTTCCCTTACAAAACTCTTTGGTTGCTTTCGCAGTATGCTTTGGGTCATTGTCCATCTGCACTGTGAAGCGCCGTCCAATGAGTTCTGAAGCATTTGGCTGAATATGAGCGGATAATATTGCCCGAAACACTTCAGAATTCATCCTGCTGCTTTTGTCAGCAGTCACATCATCAATAAATACAAGAGAACCAGTTCCATTGGCAGCCATACATGCCCACGCCATGACACTACCACCATGCTTCACTGATGAGGTGGTATGCTTTGGATCATGAGCAGTTCCTTTCCTTCTCCACACTCTTCTCTTTCCATCACTCTGGTACAAGTTGATTTTGGTCTCATCCGTCCAAAGGATGTTGTTCCAGAACTGTGAATGCTTTTTTAGATGTTGTTTGGCAAACTTTAATCTGGCCTTCCGGTTTTTGAGGCTCACCAATGGTTTACATCTTGTGGTAAACCCTCTGTATTCACCCTGGTGAAGTCTTCTCTTGATTGTTGACCTTGACACACATACACCTACCTCCTGGAGAGTGTTCTTGATCTGGTCAACTGTTGTGAAGGGTGTTTTCTTCACCAGGGAAAGAATTCTTCTGTCATCTACCACAGTGGTTTTCCGTGGTCTTCCGGGTCTTTTGGTGTTGCTGAGCTCACCGGTGCGTTCTTTCTTCTTAAGAATGTTCCAAACACTCGATTTGGCCACACCTAATGTTTTAGCTATCTCTCTGATGGGTTTGTTTTAATTTTTCAGCCTAATGATGGCTTGCTTCACTGATAGCAACAGCTCTTTAGATCTCATATTGAGAGTTGACAGCAACAGATTCCAAATGCAAATAGCAGACTTGAAATGAACTCTGGACCTTTTATCTGCTCCTTGTAAATGGGATAATGAGGGAATAACACACACCTGGCCATGGAACAGCTGAGCAGCAGATTGTCCCATTACTTTTGGTCCCTTAAAAAGTGACAGGCATATATAAACACTGTTATAATTCCTACACCGTTCATCTGATTTGGATGTAAATACCCTTAAATTAAAGCTGAAAGTCTGCAGATAAAGCAGATCTTGTTTGTTTCATTTCAAATCCATTGTGGTGGTGTGTAGAGCCAAAAAGATTAGAATTGTGTTGATTTCCCATTATTTATGGACCTGACTGTATATGGTCTGAAGAAAATCTTTTTTTTAATCTTAAATGCAAAATGTTTTTATATTTTATATTTATAGTTATATTTTTAAGTCTTTATTAATGTTGGTTTATGACGTCTACCAATTCTAAAATACTATATTAGCTGAGACAATGCTTACAGTTCAAAGAACATTTGTAAGCACATCGTCTATTGTCTTTGTTCTAAGTGTTCACATAGAAATCTGTCCTTAAGGGTGAGAAAGCCTCTCCCTTCATGCTCCTCAAAAACTATAAAATGGGCGTGTAGGCAGAGCAGTGGTTAGCGTGCCTGACCCATCTACGGAGGCCATAGTTCTGGACCTGGCCGGCCCGGGTTTGAATCCGACCTGGGGTACTTTGCAACAAGTCTCTCCCCCTCTCTCTTACCCCCTTTCCTGTCAGCCTGCTGTAGTAAAAAAGAGCCACTAGTGCTGCAAAAACTCTAGAAAATTAAATAGAATTCACTTTTTAAAAAAGAGGAATTCCATGCAATGATTGACGAGGAATGGCTGAAACAATCCTCTGCCTAAGCATGGCCTTTCCTATTTAGAGCAATATCAGCATTATTAGATGTGTTATAAATAATGATGTAGTAATTGTGAGTAAGTGAGTAAATAGTGTAGTAATCGTAGTAAATTGTGAGTAATTATGTACAAGAATGTTTTTTTATTTTTTTTGTCTGTGTTTTCTTTGCTGAAAAAAAAATGCACCAAGGGTTTGAGAAGGGAAGATTTTGCTGAAGGTTTTTGTGTGAATTGTTGCTACTCCTATCAAGAGCTGCTGATTTTATTTTAATTTAGTCATCTTAACGTATTAAGTATTTAGCAAGTGATAAGGTCATTGATTTATGTGCAACAATTTGTATCATTGCCTAATTCCTAAAGCGTTGTTATATAGCTTTGGGGAGTGGCGGCCTAGTTGTTAGGGCATAGAGCCTGGAATCCTAAGGTTGTGAGTTCGAAATCCACTGCTACCCTGGGTCTCTGAGCAAGACCCTTAACCCCCGATTGCCCACCAGGAACCCCACGATGGCAGCCCACTGCTCCCCAAGGGGATGGGTTAAAAGCAGGGGTAAATTTCTGTGATGTGTGATCAATAAAGTTCAATTAAACAATAAACAATAATAAATCCCCCCAAATGCCAGTTTTAGTAACAAGAAAACAAAATAAATTTTCTACAGTTTATATAAAATATATGTAACAGATGTAAAATTATTAACATTAACAGCGTTGATGGTTGCTATTGACTAAAACTGAAATATTATTTTTAAGGTTTGTACAACAAAGTGCAGTTAATAGTTTTGCATCTTTGTTTTTTTTTTAAGTGTCATTATATATTCTTACCAGCAGAGGGAGACACAGTTTGCAGCAGTTTCATAAAAACAATCAATAATTAGAAATCCTAACCTTCAGAATGATTAGTAATTAGTCTCCAAATCTAAAAACACAACAATAAGCATTTATTCATTGAATTTAGAAAACATTCATTAAATGAACTATTTATAAGACAAATTTTTAATCCATCTATCCCTTTAAGACCCTTTATCAGCTTCTCCTTCCAGTTTACTTCCGCAAATTATGATCAGCACATAGTGTTTTCCTGTTTTGGTCCTTCTGCTATGAGCATGACTGTGTTAAGCTGCAGTAAGATAAAGGAAATTTAGAAGGAAACAGTTCTTTAAAAAACACCCCCAGAACCACAGAGCCCCTTACTTTAGACTCACTGTTTTTTTTCTTCCATACTGCTGTCTCTTTTCCTTCCTTCTCTCCAAATCAAAAGCTTTTCCCACCCCTGGATAACTGTGAGGTCATTCATCTCAAGCTTTAACAGCTCATTATTAACTCTGCAACCAGAGGATAAGGACAAGAAGCAAAGGAAAGGTGTGAAAGTATTAACTTTGAGCAAAAAAGCCACATTGCAATCTTAGGCCTTTGACTGTTTTGCCTGTTTTTTGTCGGGAAAATAAAAGTCACAGCTTCAACATTTTTATTAACAAAGCTGAGACATTTTTCTTTATTGAGCAGCATCCTTACATTAATTATATAGTGGCTGTTAAAACCAAAGAATACTTTATGCTATTACATGGCTTGCTCTTTATTCTTGCCTTGGGAAGGACAGCAGAGCTTTTCCGTCATTTATTTTTTCCCTTGCATTATTAAATAAAAAATCCAATAGTTGATAAATAAAAATAAAAATAAACAGATATAGGAAAAATGTAATGATGGATAAAAGTGATAAAAAAAAGGTTGAAGAACATTTCAGCAACTTTCAAGTGGTTAAATATTATGAGATTAAACAAATTTCATTTTTTTTTCTTACACTGGGCTATAACTTCAAAATCTGTCCATGTGAACACTCATGCAAGTGCTCATGTAAGCCTATTTATACCCCTTGATCCTATTTATATTATATCACATCATAGCTACAATACTTATTTAATTATACAATAAATACAAATAAATATTTAAAGTATGTTATGTATTTGCTTCCATACCATTTTGGTCTGATATCTTAAAATCAGAACAACTAACCTCAGACGTCAGTAACTTGCGAAGCGAGACTTCCAAAGTGTAATTTATATTTTAATCCAGCTGTTCTGTGGAAGTCAATAACATTAGAGAACAAACGGCATTATAAAGGCTTATAAAGGCATTATAAAGAAACCAGTTATAGATAGTTAGGAGGAATTTAAAGCAGAGTTAGGCTGGTAAACAACATCTCACATATATACTATTTAATAAGCCAAAAGAACACCAAAAAAATATGGTAACTCTAAGCTTAAGGTTATTCACTTCACAAAGTCCAGATTTGTGGAGTGAATAACCTTAATTTAAATCTGGAAGAGTAGAAAGAAGGGAGCCATTGGAAATCCCATTAGCAGTTTGTCACATACAAGTGGAACAGCAAAAAGTGGGAAAAGAAGGTGCTCTGGTTAGATGCCACATATTAAACTTTTCAAAGATGTGGCAAAGCACAATCGCACTGTGAAGCACAGCTGTAAGCACAGCATTATTGACGTGTGCTTATCTTTATCAGGGAGAGGGAAGCTAGTCAGAGTTGATGGGAAGACAGAAGGAGCAAAAAAAGGGGTATTTCTGAATGAATATCTGACAGAGGCTTCAGGAGACCAGAAAGAAGAGCGAAGGTTCAACTTCCAGCAGCACAAAGTACCATCCATCCATTTTCTTACATACTTATCCCAAGTGGGGTCACGAGGGGTGCTGGTGCCTATCTCAAGCTGTCAATGGGCGAGAGGCAGGGTACAATAGCCAGTCCATTGCAGGGCAACACAGAGACAAACAACCATTCACGCACACACTGACACCTAAGGAGAATTTTAGAGAAGCCAATTAACCTAACAGCCATGTTATTGGACTGTGGGAGAAAGCCGGAGTACCCAGAGAGAACTCACGCATGCTCAGGGAGGAAATACAAACTCCATGCAAAAGACCCCAGGCCAGGAATCAAACCCGGAACCTTTTTTGCCACAAAGCAGCAGTGCTACCCACCGCGCCGCTGAGCAGCCACACAAAGTGCCAGTATTGTGAGATCTCATTGGGCAATATTGGCAATGAATAAAAATACATCTGAATGGATCTTAAACTTAAAAAATATTTATAAACTAACATCATTTGTCATTTGCAGAGGGTATATACAGAAAGAAATTACATATATGCAATTGTCTCGGTTTTATATACATCTTAAACCTTCAGCCGCTAGTTGACAGCACACCCCTAAGAGCCTGTTAGTCAGCAACAAGATTTCATTTGGTTGTATGTGGATAAAATGGGATAGGTCGTTGTATCGTGAAAGGTATCATATCGCTAAATTCTTGCCAATTCACACCTCTACTAAGTATATAGCCAGAGCTGTATTAAAGCGATTTAGATCAAAGTATATAAATGTGCAGGAGCAGTCCTGACCTCAGCCCAATAAAAAATGTTTGACAATAATTGTAAATTAGTGCTCAACCAATCAGCCTGAAATTCAGCTGATATTTTAACGACAGCAAAGGATTTAAATTGCCTTATGTTTAATTGTCAGTGGTGCCACTACAGAATACCTGAAATATATATTTGATCATCTTCGTGCATCTAAACTAATAACTAATAACAAACTAACTAATAACAAACTAATGCAACTAGGAAGAACAAAAGAAAATTAAACCGACACACTTGGTAATATAACACATCCCCGTGGGTAATAGTCAATCATCTATCGTACACATCGAGGTTAAGTGGAGAAAAAGCCTAGTGTAAGACAAATGTAGTTTTCTGTTTATGAAAACCGAAAAGGAAACATTGGTGAAATAAAAATTTTCATAATCAGATTATTTCATATGAGCTGCTTCACTGTGTCAGACATGCAGGGCGGTTTGCCTTAAAAAATGTTATTTTGGGAGTTTAAAAACATAAAATAGGTTTCATTTGTTTCTTTCAAGGTTAAAAAACACGTCGCAATCAGAGTCATGCATGTTTTCTGTTCTGAAGTAAAGCTTTAATTTAAAATAAGTAAACAGAAATGTAGATATGGTGGATAAGAATATTTATATTAATATTAATATTAATATAGCTTCTATTTATTTAGTTTATTTTAAAAAATTTACTTGAAAATTAAGAAGAACATTAAACTAAAGGTGTTTAGACACGGAACCATTCTTTAATTGTGTTTCCTGCAGAGATCTGTGAGGATGATGGCAGTTATTAATGAATGTATGAACTTAAAAGTAAAAAAAAAAAAGTAAAAAGAGCATGCTTTGGTGGCGCAGTGGTTAGCACACACAACCCATGTACAAAGGCCTTAGTCCTTGATGCGGCTGACCTGGGTTCAAATCTGTCCTGTGGTCCCTTGCCGCATGTCTCTCCCCGTCTCTCATACCCCCTTTCCTGTCAGCCTACTGTTGAAAAAGAAAACGTCTAAAGAAAGCATCTGTGAGTGAGCATAAATTCAAGTTTGTAGTAACCTAACTAGTTTAGCTGCTGGCCCAAAGCTGATGTCATAGTTACTAGTGAGCTCTGAGGCAGTTGTAGCTGACAAACAAATCTTTTCTGATTGGAAAGGAAAATGTGTACATACCACTTTTTTAGAAAACAGCATATTGTGTGTACCTCACTTAAAAAGAAAAAAGAAAACAATTCTTGTTTTATAAAGATTAGGAAAGATTAGATTAGATTAGTAATTCTTTACTATCAGGAAGACCACAAACTGTAGTTAAAAGCCATCAGCTGTTCCAAAATGCTGCAGCCAGAGTTCTGATGAATATTAAAAAGAGATCATACCTCTCCTATCCTGGCTTCTCTTCATTGGCTTCCTGTTAATTCAATAATAGAATTTAAAATCCTCCTTCTCACATATAGAGCCTTAAATGGCCAAACTCCATCTTATATCAGAGATATGATTGCCCCTAACAGAGCACTTTGCTCTCAATCTGCAGGTTTACTAGTGGTTCCTAGAATTTCTAAAAGTAGTTCCTGTTTGGCTGTGACACCATCCTGGGGAGAAATATCAGTTGTGCTGCTGCCATCAACACCCTTGTTTTTAGATTTTGGAGATCGGGCCATTTTTTCAGTGTAGTCCTGTTTCTCTGACGGTGATTGGCTGGATGTGCTCTCTTCATCCTCTGACATGGGAGCTGGCTCGGAGCACGTCTGCCTGGCTGTTTGTTTCCTGGACTGGGCCGCCTTTTAAAGTTGCTTTTTGTATCTCTGCTTCTGTCTCCTTGAACCCCAGTCGGCCTCGGCAGATGGCCGCTCACACTGAGCCTAGTTCTGCTGGAGGTTTATTCCTGTTAAAAGGGAGTTTTTCCTCTCCACTGTCACTACAAGCATGCTTATTGTGAGGGATTGCATTTGTGTCAACGAGTCGATGCAATCAACTGGTTTTCCTTAGATACAAAACTCTGAATCAATTTGACTGTATGATCTGGTTAACTGTGAAGTGCCTCGAGATGACATGTGATGTGAATTGGTGCTATATAAATAAACTAAATTGAATTGAATTAAGATCCAAAAAAATATATACTTAACTTATTTCAGTTTGTGTGTACGTCTTTAACCCAATCATACAAAATTCATTACTACAACAGAACTGGATTAATATGTTTTTCAATAAAAGATTAAAGAAATTGAAGACACAGAAGCTGAAAGCATCTTTAAAAGCTGCTAAATAATAATGGAAATCAATGCAATAGAAATCCTGAGACACATTTTTAATTTACCTATGATATAGTGGCTTGAGTGAGGAGAATGATGCCAGAGGAAAACTTAAAGAGCTAACAAATTCCTATAATACAATGGGATTCCTGTGACTCCATAAATACCTAGTCATGACCTAAAGGGCTAAAATTATAGAAACCATTCAGATTTTAACCAGCATTGTTAATCACATTGGGGCATCAGCATCCTCTTCACCACACTGTGTCACCAGAATAGCCTAATTTATAATAGCAAACCATATAGGGGTTGATAAAGTCTTAGTTGTCTCAAAGGAACCATTTTTTCCCCTTATGATGGTGTAACTGCTCCACAGAGCTGCTCAAACATTATTCCAGGGACATTGGCAGTCATGATTCAATCTCTGCAACTCTTTCTGAGGTTGGGCATCATAATGATTCCTACAAATCATTCTAATCCTCATGTCTTTTCATAACTGTTATCCTTTCATGATTTCTAATTAGAAATAATAAATCTATTCAGAAATAATTAGCTTTATTGGCTGGTTTCTGTTTTAGTTTGAACTAGTAATAATAACAGTAAAGAAGGAGCTTTTAATTTGAAGGGAGTAGAAGAGGGACTGAAATGGGCCCCTCCCCTCAGTCCATGAGGCTGATTTGGCTCCAGATATAAACACAGAGCTGCTGTTCTCTGCTTCTCCTCACTTTCCTCCCTAGACGTGCGCAGTTTGCTCCTAAAGACCGAGGCGGAGGGGGAGACATCAGGAGGGGACAATCCCTGGCTCATTCCCAGGATGGAGGTAGAAACTATTTAAATCTCTGTGGCAGCCTGCTCTTCATAACCAGATGTTTTTTTACATTGAAGTATAGTCAAATTAGAATAATAACAACAATAATGAATAGAATAAAGTAAAAAAAAAAGACAAAAAAAATTATAGGACGTTAAAGGGGGAAGTTAAAATATAAAAAAATGCTGGTGTGCTGTTTTTTTTTTTCTTTTCTTTTTTATATTAAATCATGTTTGATCTCCATAACTTTGATTTTGGCTTCATATGAATAGTGAGATATAATAGTGAAATATGAAATAACCTTGAGACAGAAGAGTTTCAGACTAATGTCGTAACTTGTAACCAATGGTGGAAGTAAAAGAAGATGACAGAGCATCTCCTATGAATCCCTCAAAATATGGAGAGCTATACAGCCTCCCACCTTCCCCTGAAGGCCCAAGATGAAACAGAAGGCTGTTTTCTGTGTGTGTGCTTTTTTTTTTTTTTTTTGCGTTAGAAAAGAGGAAATGTAAAGCTTACTCCTAGTTTTCGGGAGCCTCCCTCAGACTTTTAAAACCACTCGCAAGAATTTAATGCAACTTGAAAAGTAGGAAGAGAAACACCCATTTTCTTTCCTCCACAGCACTTTAGGAAGCACGGAAGTAATCTTTGAAACTGCTCCCACATCTTGTAGCAAAAACCACTCAATCTGGGGCTAAGGCTTTATTTAGATTCCTCCTTGGAGTCTGAACTACATGTAGAAGCAGATCATGGCTGCGTTTTCTGATGAAGCTGCACGAATCAAAGCTAAACGCCGGAGACCTGAATCTTTTGGTTAGAATGAAACAAGATCCTCAGTTGTTTTACCAGCTTATTGATGTAAACACACTTTCCTCATCACCTTTTAATAAATATTCATATCTATAGCTTTTGCATGGCGGTGCATTTACTTTTCCGCCTATATTACATGTTAGCTATGTCCCAGCTGTGTCACTCAAAGGACAAAACTGAAGGTGCAGCTGCTCTTGGATATTTGCAATACATACAATCACTTTGTATCTGTGAGATTTTAAAAGAGTTGTTTATTTGATCTGCTTTGATCTAATCTATTCCACTGTACCTCTGGCTGTATGTTAAGGTTTGTTTTACTGCTAGAGGGTAAACCTTCAAAATAGTCTCCTGTCTCTTTTTGCCTCCACAGAATTTGCCCTTTATTTAACTCTATCCATCTTCTGATCTACTCTGATCCCCGCAGCATGATGCTGCCCCCACCATGTTTCATCAAGGGATTGTGAAGCATGAGCTTTTCCGCTTTTTAAAAAACAGCCAAGAGTGAGATTTTAGTGTCATCCAACTAGAGGGAAAGCACTCTCTTCTACATGTTTGGTGTAAATAATGGATTTCTTCATGCCCGTCTTTTTAGTTTAAGTGGACAGTCTTTGGAAGTTTTAGTTACCTTTTATCATACTGTCTCCCATGACCCGTGATGAACCATATTTACAAAGAAGGTGACCTTTCAAGGTTTTCAGGGTAACTGGATTTCACTTCAGAAGTCTGAAGGTCTGAAAAGTAGTGCAGACTTCACAGTTCACATTTCCTTTTCGGAAAAATCTTGAAACCCATCCTTCCATATCATAAAATAAGCACCACATTGTATCTGACTTAGGCATAATTACAGTAAAGTGTGTCTTCATTTCAAATGCAAAAACAAATGAAAGAAGTGACATTGTCCAAATACATTTTAATTAAGACATCTGGAAACTAATAGGCAGAAGTAAAAATTCAATGTTTCCACATCTTCAAAATTCATTACATCAAATCAAATTCATTTCAATTCAACTAAGAGCTGTTTAGGTCTATTTTATTTACATTACAAGTCCTTATTTAATGTGAAGAAGGTGTTGGGTTAAAATCGAAACTAGTGAATTTTCAAAGACTGTGTAGGCAACTGAATTAATCTTCAAGTTCCCAGGCTGTCAGGCCAGAACAATGATGACAGACGTCAATTGCACTCATGCAACTCTTTACTTAAGATGTGCTGATTAGGATAAGAATGGTTCTTTGATCTTCTGATTATGGCATGGACGCATAAACCCTTATAAGCAGAAGACATGAAATTCCAGACCTAGACAGAAAAAATGTTGCTGTCGTCCGCCGACTGCCACCTGTGAACCTAACAAATAACAATTAAACTGGAGAGAAAGGTGAGCTCTGACGGGCCATCGCCTGGAGTTAAAGTTATCCCAAGATACACAAATTATCACAGGATGCTGATGTGTTCAAAGTGTTCAGAAATAAAAAAAAAAAACACCAAAACCTAATGAACATTTAATGCCAATGTTGTCTTACAACCCAGCTAATATGGATCTTCCTGGTTTATCACATTACAATGCTTTTAAAAGTTCTGCCTTCCTCTCAAATTGCAACGCCCCCATCTCTGTCAGAAATGTATATTTAAATATTACTTTTGGAATAGTTTGTTACTTCATGTTTGTGCTTTAAAACTGGATTTAAGCTGGTTTGAAACATAAGAAACTAAGTTTTACTTATGTTTGAAATTACTTTTAAATGCTTAAATGAACTGGAAACAGCCAATGATGAGCTGGCCACAGTCATAGAACAGAATTAGTCATCCAATCAGAGTGTCTGTTATTATGAACAGGATTCATGTTCTGCATGGAGGATTTAGAAATGTTTTTCCAACTTCTTGTCAGAGTAGTCCATGTTTATTAAATCCGACACCTACCAGCACTGCCAACCTTTAATGGAAGAATACCTCATGGACGTTCTGTTATGTGTCTTTTTCTGCAGAAATGTTGATTTAAAACAACTGGAAATAAATGGGAGTTTTCGGTGTGCACCTGGGGCTGGGCTCTGTGCTGTGGTGCTTTTCCTTTGATGGAAACACAACACCACAAGTATAGCAGGGAGTATTTTGGGCTAACTTTGCCAACCATCTGGTGAGCACATTTATTATGTAATGCATAGTAAAGTCAATGTATAAGAGCCAGAGCCAGTCAGACTGCTAATTAGTTAGTTTTTCCCTCTCTTGTTTTTTGCTTTGCAGCACTACGTCATTCGAATAGTTTCACAGTACGGTTATAAACTGGTACTCACAGCTGTTCTCACTATAATTGTATGCTCTTAATCACTAGAGCATTGCAATGTTTAAAGAGACTGTATGTTGGAGTAATTCAGTGCAGAGCTTCTCTGTTAACATTGGAAAGACGAAGCAAGACACCTAACAGGTAGTGAGGCGCAGTGGATTGGACGTGATCAAGCAGATTCTCTTCAGTCGCAATGACTTAAGAGCTTGAAATGATTCAATCTCTGTGCAAATCCCACATTAAGATAAACTGTCTCGCGATTTCACCGCTTTCATTTGAAAAAGATGTGCAAGTCGTGTAGGATGTCATATGACGGTGTTGTTTTCTCCGAGGATATGTAATGTCTTCTGTTCACACAACTTGACTGCATTCTGTCCTAATGGAAGGTCTGAAATTTGTCCCAAAGGACACAATTACAGAACAGCTTTTTCCTTTTGTGTTTCCTCTGCAGTATTTCTCATGCCCTTTCCCAGGAGATAACAGGGTGTTAACCTGAATAGCTTTCTGTCTGCTTTGTTAAACACTTTAGTCCTGCTTTACTGGTTGTCGTCTGCATATCGTGACTTTAGACAGATACACAGTTCCGTGGCATGAGAAAAAAAGATTGTTTTTCCTCAAAGGATCTAACCGTAATTGATTGCATCAAGGTGTTTTACTACTTACATGCCCAACACTAAAAGAAGATGGTGTAGATTTTGAAAGCAGAAAATGTGCAGAAGATTCAATGTGTATGGGTAAGGAGTTGGAGCAGCATGTGGGACAGAGAGATACCAGAGGTGGGTTACGCACTACAGACTAGATAAGCAGAAAAAACACCCATGCTGCTGCAGCACTGAAACTCACATGTTGTTTTAAAGATAGACGTTATGAACATTATCCATCAAAATCACCATGACTAGGTGGAAATCGGCTTCTACCAATGGAATGATTAGATGGGCTACTTTTGTCAGAAAGAATCCTTAAATATTGTTGGACATGTTGGAGGAAGTTAAAACAGCTAAATGGGACTTCATCTTGAGAACATAACTGACTTTCACATCTCCCTACAGAGCAGTTAACCCGTCAACTTGCACCGCCCTTTTCTAATTTTGGCATCTGGCCATTCTCCTTCCTTTTTTGGAAGAAAGGAGTGGCAGAGATAAGTGCTGCAGGCTGCTACATGTTTGCAAATACCATTTCTCTCACTGGTCATATTCAACACTTGTATTATGGCAAAACCCTTCTCCTAGTTTCAAGTAATAATAATGTTTGTTGTATTTCTCATTTATCACATTTTGTATGTGTGCAAAAAGAAATTTTTGGTCATTGTAGTCTAAAGGATTGAGGCATGTCCGCAGTTTGACTGCAGGCATGCCAAAAGTCAGTCCTCGAGGGCCGCTTTCCTGCAGGTTATAAAGGTTTCCCTGCTCCAGCACACCTTATTTTCATTGATAGCTAATTAAAATGCTTTTGCTGAACTGAACCCATCAGAATTAGCTGTGCTAAAGCAGAGAAACCTCTAAAACCTGCAGGACAGCGGCCCTCGAGCACTGACAATCGGCATTCCTGTACTATGATATCGGTATGCAGTTCTCAGCCTTTATCACGCTATTGCATACATTGGATAACAGCTTCTCCTTTGTATGGGTTTTAACTTGTCTTAACTTGTCCATCTCCACTTTTAAGATAACAAAACAATTATTGGTAAACCAGTTTACAAGTCAAATGTCCCTTATGTGTAAATACCATGCAAGATGCAATCAATTAAGATATTGTGTCTGACACGGTTGGAAAGCTGCACGGTATTAAAAGACTTTAACCTACTTTTTTCAGGCTGTGTTGGGTTATCAGATTACATTGTGTCTGTTTCTGTTTTTGTTTTGTTCTTTTTTCTTTCTTGAGATTCAAAGGTTTGCATAAACCTTCTTAGTGTTTGGTAGAAATCTCTTTTAAACTATATAACAAATGTTTCAATAATTCTTTAATGGGCTTTTCCCAATACTTTAATGGAATACAGACACATTTCTTCTGACAGATGTAGTCTGGTTTGTCGGGGACCTGGATCAGGGTCATTCTAAACATTATCTTTTTGTCCATGACTCAGTTTTAGACTAATCTTTTGATATGTTTTGACTCATATTTCATTACCCTATAGCTCCCAGGCCTTAAATTTCTGTCTTAGGTTGTTCCTTGGACTGTTTTCACATAATGTTCTTTTCTCATGATGCCATTCATTTTGTGAAATGAACCAGTGACTCCTGCAACAAAACAAGCACCCAGCATGATGCTGCCACTCCCATACTTCATAGTTTGGATGGTATTCTCACGCTGACATGCTCAATTCCTTCCTTTAAAAATGCAGCAAAGAGCGTTATGGTAAAGAGCGCCACAGTCTGGAATCAAGATACTCCTGGTGCTCAGAAATTAAACTGTTTTTTCTGATCTCAATTACCGATAAGATTCATTTGAAAATAGGCCAGGTCCTAGTCCAATATGTTGTTTAGTTTGTAGAAGTCAGTGTCATATTAATGATTAAAATTTGGCAGGTTTATCAACTTCTTTTGGTCACGGATCACTGGGCTGGAAGTGTTGCCTTGAATACATCACATCTCAGCTTAATTTAATGTTTTTAATGATCCCATCTAAAGCTTACGAAACCATCATATCATCATTTTGACTTTAGCAAAAGCTATTTAATCGTCTGAATTTTAGAAAAGTAATAAGAAAATCAGGTTTTAGCTTGTAGCTATAATAGAGTTTTTCAGTCCAAACTAAACCAACCTCTTTATTTCTGTTAGATTTTAATAGTTTTTCATTCTTCTCTTTATTTGGTTCATTTGATCAGTATGCAGCTCCAGACTGTGTCAGCAGCACCTCCCTTTTACCTCGAGGCAACAACCACCCATGGATGAGTTTAGCTCATCCGCTGGTGAAGGACTATATTGTTAGTGAAAAGCAACATGTTTGCCAATGTAAGAGCTGTGGAACAGAGAGAAATTCACATGAGGTCTGGTTCAAAAACACCTCATGTTTTCCTGGAACAGCCGCAAGCGTTAGAATGAGCTGCTTTCTCCGGACAAGTGTTCAGGCCAAACGGAGCTGCTCTCTCCGTTGGTTTCCTTACGGCTAAACTTGCTGACTTAAGAAAGCTGAAGCTGCAGAGAGAATATGAAACCATAACGCTCTGTGTTTTAACAGGACAAGATCTTACTAATCAATTATTTGCTTTATTTCATCTCAACTTTAAGAGATTTACAGAGGAAATTATTTTTGGAGAAGCATTTATGTTCTTAAACATTCAATTGGGCTTATGATAGATTTTTTAGTGATGTCATAATGACTGCTGAGTCTGATACCATGTGCTTCTTCTCTCATGCCTCTGAGAAGGGGAAACGCATTAAGAAAAGAAAGTAAGCTTTGTGTGGTCAATCTGGATCTTCTTCTTTTACAGATACTCGTGGTGCGCATCATCGAATATTTACTGTGGGTATATGAAACTAGAAAAGTTCTGATCTCAGATAATGACCGGAGGCATTTGAAAATAGGCATCAGTATTCCTCTCTAACAGTGAAAATCTGGACACTACTTTCTTTTTCTATCCTCTGAAACACAGTCATGATAGGCTGCTCCAAATGGGGAATAAGCAATAAATAATTCATGATTCTAGCCAGAAAGAAAAACAAAATATTAATGTAAATAAGTAAAATTATCTTTTTGGTGGAACATGATGTGATGTCAGATACCAAGTTTCTGTCTTGTTCTCCAGGCTTCTGTTTACCAGCCGTATGTCCATGTCAGTAGCTGTTACTCAGAGCTAAACCCCTCCCTGCCTGTAAAAATAAGTGTAGGAGCAAAAATGGTAGAGAGAACATCAATGCTTTTTTGCTAAGAGCATTATAAAATTAGCTAATTCTTTTCAAAACATCCATCCATTATCTGACACGCTTGTCCCGTGTGCTGGTGCCTATCTCCAGCAGCCAATGGGCAAGAGGCGGGGTACACCCTGGGCAGGTCGCCAGTCCATCGCAGGGCAACACAGAGACAAACAACCATTCACGCACACCCTCACACCTAAGGATGTGTTTAGACAAGTCAATTAACCTAACAGTCATGTTTTTGGACTGTGGGAAGCCGGAGTACCCGGAGAGAAACCATGCATGCTGTGGGAGAACATGCAAACACCATGCAGAAAGACCACAGGCCAGGTATCAAACCCAGAACCTTCTTGCTGCAAGGCAGCAGTTCTACCCACTGCGCCACTGAACGCCTCTTTACAAAACATGTTCCTCCAAAAGGTAATGTGGTAAATATGCATAATTAAAGGCGTATAGTGTTGCACATCTTGTTTTGGTCTACAGATAGCACTCAGCAGCCCAGGTCAGGTAATGGTTGTTGATCCTTAAACTGTTCATAGTGCAGCCTAAAGTATATTTCACAGGGGTAGCACATCCCCCCATGACTTTCTCAGAACTCACTTCTTAAAATATTTGAATATAATTTTAGTGATTTGAGAGCCAAACCAAAAATATTGTTCTTACAAAAAATGTTGCATTTAATTGAAGATTATGTAAAATATGAATAATATTTTTGGAAATGATATTCATGATCTCACCCATGACAAAGACCCAATAATTAAACAAAAAGTTTGTTTTCCTAATCTATCAAGACCTAGCTTAATATTTTTACTATATAAACAATGGCCATTATAAAGTAAGTTTATTATTTATGAGTGTAAGTTAATAAGTGTAGCATTGATTCTACATGATTTTAAATTCCGTTAGTGAACATCATTGTTTACAGTGCAGGATGTATTTGTATTATGTATCCTTTTGATGCAGTTCTATTTTTACGTTTTTTTGGGGGGGGTATGTTGAAAATACAGAGACTGAAATATTTGCCAATTTTTATTTCTAACATAGCTCAGTAAGTATGGGCCTGAGCTTTAGAGTTGCTGTCTCACTGAAAGGACGTCTTAAGTCTTTGGTCATTCGTTTTCTTGCAGTATTACCGCATATTTAGCTCCATTCATCTCCCATCAACTCTGAATAACTTCTATTCATTTGAAATAAAAAGCCTCCCCACAGCATGTCGGTGCCACTACCATTTCCCGTCGGGATAATGGGTTCAGGGTGACGTTTAAAATTCCGAAACTGTTTATAACTCCATTGATGTTCAGAAAGGTCATGACTTCACCTGTCCGATTATTTGAATAAAACTTGACATGCATGGCTGAACAAGTCCTTTTTGAGCGTCTTCTTGTTTAGACATGCTAACTGTTCCATATGTTGGGTTCTGGCATGCTTCTGATGTGGTCTAACATTTCCAGGGACACTCTCGAAGGAGGAGAGGGGTTATAGAGCAGAGCTGTTTGAGCAGCTCTATGGCTTTTTCCCAGGCATTGATCCCCAAAAATAGTCTGAGCTGATCTCTCTTGTACAGAAGCATAGTTTCCCACTCTTTCTCAGTCAAGCTTGGGGTCCCAGCTAAATGAAACATGTGCTTTACTGATAAGCAAGTCTTGATTTCCATATTTGGCTTATTCCTATAACTTTGACTTTGTCTTCTCAGTGATAGTGAGAGACATTGTTCATGAATGCAGCAAAATGTATGTTTTGAATGACATAAAGGACAAAGTGTACAATTTGAACCTTGCAGTTTTTAGAAGTATATTTATCCTCATGTTTTTAATTTAGACAACTATTTGGTTTATATGAAACTGATTGTGGACAGATCAAAGTTGAGTTACTGTTTTCTCATCACATAGAAAGAAATGTACTGATGCTTACTCAAAGGGGGCTTGAGAGATTGTAGGATTTTAAGATAGATAACCATAAATTGCTATGAACATATTCACATTACTATTAATAATAAGCTAACACTTGGAATGAAACCTTTTGTTCTAACTTTTCAGAAAGCGAGTGCATTGCCTTTCTTTATTTGTTAATAAATGATTAGTACTGATTAGGAGAAACATGAATATTCAATTTGTTTGTTTCTTTGCCAATAGTTACAGGTCTATGGAGGCCTGAAAGTCAAGAGAGAGAAACAATCTGGAAAAAAAAAGTTTGAAAGTTTTGTTTAAATAAATGCATAAATAAATATATGTATTGAATGATTCATTTTTAAATTGTTGCCACATCGTTTCTTAAACCCATGTCTCATTTAAATTAACTTATGATAAGCATTGACTGACAGCAAGTCTAAGGTTATCTGGGAAATATTTTCTTGATGCAAAGAAAGAGCAGTTATGATGTTTTCCTGCAAATATGCTGGATCGACCCTGCAAATAATTCACAATTGCTCATAAAACTACAAGGTTGTTATGATAACCAAATGCCATGGCCAATAAATACACAGTTGTTGTACCGTATTTGCATCTTATTTTACTTTGCAAAAATAAGATGTAAAAATCAAATATGATTTTTTTTTTTTTTTACTTGCCTTTCAGGGCAGAAAAAAAAACAAGGAGAAAAAAAAAAACTTCAAACTTTTCTTTTCCAGATTTTATTTTTTCTCTTGACTTACAGGTCAGAAAATAAACAAAAACAAAAACCTAAAACTTTTCTTTTCCAGAATATATATTTTTTTCTAGTCCTGCCTTTCAAGGCTTCCGTACTGGTCAATACAGCTGCTCAAAGGATGGCTTAGCCCACTAAATCTTTTTGCATTTCAGTTAAATTCTACTGGGCTCCTGAGGGGCAGTTTTTTGTTAGAGTGAAGCCTCAACAGCTAAATTATACGATCAAAAAAATAAGTCAGAAATTTAGAAATTACCTGTCCCAATAGAACTAGAGCATTTCAATTAGGGTCTAGGGGATTATCTGATATCAGAAGAACACATGCAGTATTGGTTTTTGTTTAATATAGTGGGGAATATGCTATACTTTGCAGCAAGTGATAGAAGTAATTATTCACCATTCACCAATACAAAGCAATGCATAATTATTAAGGTAAAAATTATTTGTAGCTGCAAATCTTTGTGACATTTCTCTATCAGCCTTGTATGTTAGAGACCAAAATGTTTTCTCAACTTTTTTTGCAAAATAACTCAAGTTCAATCAGATTGGACATGGTGTGAGTAATTTAAACTTTTCACACCCCTTTTGGGCCATTTTAACATTCTGTAATCTACACATTTTCCAAATGACAAAACATGTTTTCACCCGAAACATCTCAAGGACCACTAAAACAAAGAGCCATACTTCCTTTGCCTGTAAAGTTGTGATTTGGGTTTTCTCACAATGCGGAAAGAGTTAACAATCGTAGCTTGCAAAATAATGGGGTGGGGGCAGTGGTAATTACTGCTTATCAAACAGGAGGCAGGAGAGTTGAGGAAAAGGGTTTGGATTTGGAGCGGGACAAAACAAAGCAGACGCACTACAGGTTCTGTGTTTGGGTGGAGGGAGGTAGGCGGTGAGGTCATGTTGAGAATAAGAGAGGAAAGGGGAAAAAATGATCAAGATGTGGTATGTGACGCATGGGAGACCCATGTTTTCATGGCTGCTGCTCCAAAGTGTGCAGAGAGAAGGTGAAGGGAATGACGGACTGGAAATGCCCATTCAGGAAACACGACAGAACTGGCAGCTGTGAGCAGACGGGCACAAGTTTCTTAATGATGTCTAAAAGTAATGGAAATGTGATGTAGTGTAAAAGCTACAAAGGGAAAGAGAGAGGCCTTCGCAAGCAAGATGCAAATCATTTGACATTATGATGCACGTGAATTTCCAAAAGCTTGGAGCAGTTTAAATAGAAACTTAAAATGCATTCAGTTTAAACACAATATAAAAAAAGTAAAAACACGCAGATGGTTTTTAAAGCTTAAATTTGATTGCATTCCATTCTGACGCCGAGTTACTGGCTCTGAAAAGGAAGTGTGGAGGAAATCAGCTTGGGAAAAGCAGGAGACAAAGAAAACGAAGAGGTCGATCAGCTTGAAGCCGCAAACACAGATCCCTGCTGTCACAGGCTGCAGCATGATGCTGACCAGCTGCAGGGTGAAGGGCTCAATTCCTGTCGCTCTTCAACTGAGTTCCTCCCAGGACGGCGCCCAAACTGTTGCTAGAATTCTTTCTTCCTCATGTCTGTATTCTTAAGTCGTCTGCTTTCTTTAAAGGAGGAGAAGTGAAACATCTTTTTTTGGAGAATATCAGCGTTGTTCTGAAGTTTTCTGTGAATTCAGTGCAGAAAAGGGATCTGTTATGTTCTTTCATTAAGTAAAACAATTACCTCTCAGGGACACTTCTGGGATTTTGTTTCTATTTTAACACAGCAAAATGTTTAAGGAAAACGAATAGTCATGTTATGTAGTACTTTTCTGCTAAAAAGAATAACTAACAAACTTGTGTTTGATTAATAAAATAATTATGCAATGGATCTAAAAGTCTATGCATGTTTTTTACAATGTTTGCTCTTTATGAATGAAGGATAGTTGATATGATGTTTTTCCAAGTTTGATATGACACATAACCTGTAGAGCTCAATGGGAAAATAACAAGTATGGTGCTCTTTGCAAAAGCTTTTCATATCTGTCTGATTCTGGGGACAACTCATTAGCACTGGTCCTGCTTTTCACAATGATTCAGGGCTTGGCTTTGGTTTGCAGGTCAAAAGTTTTAATCCTACTCTGGTAAAGATGATATGGATATTTCTTTTGTTTTGGTTTTTTATATATATTTTTTCTTAATGCTGGAAAATAACTTTCTCACATCTGAAGCCCTCACCGTGATCTACTGAAAAAAATTAAAGAAAGCCTCTTACTTTCAAAAAGGCCCAATTGGATGAAGGATATAAAACAAAGAAGTTAAAAAATTAGACCTAACATCACTTATGTTGCAGAACTTTCAAGTGTTTAAAAGTTGTAAGCCTCACATGAAATATCCTTTTAAATTGTTTTTCATTCTGTTTTGTTTCCAGAAGGATTCTCCATCCGTGGCTGAACTGGCTGGAAAGTTAAAGGGTCACATTTTACCAACGCCCAACTCAAATAAAGAGGTAACCGTCTAATAAGGAACAAACAAAAAAATTATGATGAAAATAATAATAATAATAATGAAACACCTCCTACATTTTGACTCATCACCTGCTTTTAACATATGATTTTCTCCTTTTTGTTTCTTCCTGCAGCTTCCTTTTCGAGGAAGACCTCCCTGTTCTCTAAAGTTGCAAAATCCTACCCAAGATAAGGAAGTGACAGATGTGAGTGACGAGTTTCCACTGTTGAAAGGTTTTTTTGGGTTTGTTTAATCACCTAGCCAACAATAAATTTGTCGATCAACGCAAATGATCAAACGGCGTCTTTTAGTTCTGCATGGAAAAGTACAATAGTGAAGCCCAATTATATGATTAGAGATACTTTTTGTTGTGATTATCTGGAAAATATTGAAAATATCTATTGTAGATATATTTTATTGACACTAACCATAAGCATTTGCAATGCTTAAGGTATTTGTCAATAAAATGCAGAGTCTATGGTTATTGGTACTAGTAAACAAGCCTTAAACTACAGATCTAAAGTAGCCTAACTAATAAAGAATAAAGTAGAAACTCTCAATTATCAGGCCTTGGCTAAGTCCCAATTAATAAAAATAAAAAACTCTTTTTTTTGAAAGGACATTCGTCTTAACAGTACTAACGTTCAGTCTTCATTTAGCTGTCCATTGATGTTAGCAGCTGGTGCAGGATGCTGCTGTGCAGCTGTTAACTGGAACTAGTAAATTACCTTTATTGCACTGGAAGCAGTAAAGGTCATTTCACTCCACTCGCAGCCCCATATATCTGGCTTCCTGTCAGTTACAGAGAAGATTTTTAAGATATCATTGTTGTTTTGAAGGTTATAAAGGTTGTTGTTCATCATTTGTGCAGAATTAAGACATTAAGCTCATTTGAAGCAAAACAAAGTTAACCAAAGTCTCTTTCATTAGGTGTACTATATTATTATTATTTAAGAAAACTGCATAAAATATACATGTATGCATGGAAAACATCAATTTCTTATTAAACTATTTTTATTATTCAGGTTGGTTAACTTTGTTTAGAGGGAATTATAGATCTAATCTTTATTTAAAAAATACAGTAAAAAAAAACTTTTTTTTTTGCTTCCCCCCCCCCCAGAAAACTGTCTCTCCCAACACCTTAAAGACCAAGAACTCCGCCCTCATTGAGAAACTACAGGTACAACATTAGATGCTTTTATTATTCTACATCATATCACTCAGCAGTTACATGTTAAAGCAGTCCTGAGTTGGAAGAAGGATGTGTGAAAAATGACTGCCCCCCACTGGTGCGATAGCTTATAACATTATGAGGAGGAAGAGGAGGTGCTTTTCTTCCCTGATGCCACAATCGGCTCAGATTAATGGCCTAATAGGATCTTAGTCCACTGAGGCTCTGGTGAGCCTCGAACTCGTCACTTTAGAACCTTTAGTCCTCAGTTCCCACGTTGGGCAGCCATGGGACAAAAGGGCTGCCGATTCTCTCTCTTCGTCTTCTCTCCTGTAGAGGTAGGACACCATCTTAACTCAGGGGGCCCCAAGTCCCCAGGAGCCACTGTCCTAAAACTTTTAGATGCATCCCTTCTCCAGCACACCTGAATTAAATGAATAGTTACGAAGCCTCTGTAGAGCTGAATGATGTCCTGATGAGGGAATTTAACAAGGTGTGATGGCTAAGAGATGCCTGCTATAGTTGCTGGGCAGTAGATCTGAAGGGCTGGAGATGGGAACCCTGCTCTTATCTCCTGGGGCAACTGACAAGTCATTGTTTCGAATCTATTTTGTAGCTTTTGAAAAGTAATTAGCTGAGCTTTTTATTTTTTTGTAAGAATTAAGATGGGAGGAATGAGAACTACAACTCTATATTTGTTTATATTGTTTTTATTTGATTCTAAACCCTACTTTATTTATGTTTAAATAATTAAACCTTAAGGTTTTCTAATTGTCTAAGTTACCAGTTAAACACCAAGTGACAAAATCACAGTTTATCTATGCAGTTGCCAAAGAGTTACTATTGCACCCTTTTCTTTAGGCTAACCTCGCTCTGTCACCCACGGCTCTGCTGCCTTCACCCAAGGGTCCGGACGTGAAGCTGCAGCCAGCACAGCTGTCCCCCTCCACGCCCTCCACACCTCTGAGTCCCACCCTGCGACCGTCACATGTGTCCAGTGAAGAAGAGGATCCTGTTAGCTTTGACAGCCCACCTGAAGGCACCCCACTGCCAAGCTTTAACAAGGTAAACCCATTAATGCTCTGCAGATTAATCTAACATGGACACCACAGAATGATCTATGTGTTTATTGCACAATTCTCCTAAGCGATATATACATATATATATTTCATTATGATTTATTGCATCAGGGTAAGTTGTATACTGTGCATCAGAGTAAGATCTGTCCTTACCTCTTAAATTGACTTTCTTTTCTTTTTGCTTGCAAACTATATTTTTTGAGCAAATATTGAACAAAAATTAGCTGCTGTCACACAACGTCCCCCTTTAAGAGCTACTCACATTGCTTGATGAGTGGGCTATGACGACACAGCAAGGCACATGCACATTTTCCTCACCTAAGCGCTTCTCACCAGCCGGCATGCATGTTGTGCTTAAGCATGTCTGAGATAAGCTGCAGGAAGATGGTGGGTAGAAGAAATAATCCACTTAGCCTAGTTGGAGTCTCTGGTTCCCATTGGCAGGGTGTTCTCACGCAAACGGTAATCAGATTTGGAACGTTGCCAGAAATCATAGGAAAAAAAACAATAATGATAGATAGTTAACTGAAAATGACAACAATATTTTATTTTTGGGAATGAAAAATAGACAAAATTAACTAAGCACTCATAGCAGGGTGTTGTATTTTGCCAACAACAATATACATTTTAAAATAAAGAAACTAAACAATTGTCATCATATGCTCACGCTAAAAGCTAAACTCGGTCACTTGAACGATGCACATTTCAATTTTAATTGTTCCTCCTCATTTTCAAACACACTTATTTTAAAATTTGCAAAGGTTTTTCAGAAATTTAAAGCACATCGAAGAAAAGAGATATAATATGCTTCTACATTATTGAAATTTCTTTGTAATAAATGGAATCATTAATATCAAAGCTCTCTTAACTACATCATGGTAGATTGGTTGATTCACAATAACTTGATGTTAAAACTCCAAGAGCTTTCCCCTCTAACATGTAGATGACATCTATAAAATAAAAATTGGAAGTGTGTCATACATTCAGACTCTTTCAGTATAAAACTCAACTTAAATAAAATCCAGTGCAACTAATCACATTCACAAATCAAGTAAACTTTGCAAACAGAGCCCAACTATGTATGATCTAAACAGTATAAAAACAGCTCTTCTGTTAAGTGATTGGCGAGAAAACATTAATAAACAAACAACTGACAGGTTAGGGATTCAATTTTAGAATATTTTAAAACAAAATGAGAATGTAAAATGATATAAACATCCCACAGCGTACTACTCAAACAGCTCAAACAAGTACAGAGTTCAAGTCCTGTCTATACTGACAAGTTAGCTACATTTGCTAGGTTACTCTGGGGCAGCTGCAGAAACTAACAGCTCTGGTAGGAGGATATATTTTCACGTTATGCACTTTAAAAAAAGCAGCCTTTTTTGAAGAGTGTAAAGAAAAAGGAATAAAATCAAAACATGTCCTCTTTAAAGTTTGAAATTACTGTGTAGCGAATGATGTCACAAACCCAATGTGTAACAGGAAACCAACACTGGTCATCGGCTGAATGACACAAGCCCCAATGTGAACTGTAAGGGCAGATGTGTGCTGCGTTATTTCTTAAATTCATGTAAAGCACTTTGAATTGTTTTTGTACTGAAATGAATCTAATGGAAAAGAAAACCACTTTATTATCAAAAATGGGGAAATTGTGGTGTTACAACAGCAGGAAAAGGTTATGGCAAAAGTGGTCACACAATTTTCACCTTAGAAAAGTGTATATAATTAACAGAATAAGTGACACAGAGTAAGGAAAATAAACAAATAAAGCATTGCACTGTACAGTGTTTTTACAATATAAATACTGTGTATCTGTGGACATTTTTACATTAAGGGATATGTGAATGTCAAGAGCTGTTTATTGATTATTACTCTCCAGAAAAACAGTATATATATTGTAAATACGCAATTGTGTAAATGATCAATTATGGTATACAAAAAAACTTGCCTTGCTGTTGCTTATCTTCACTTGAGACAGTGAGCTAAATAAGGGCAGCACTAGAAAAATAAACAGAGGCTGCAGGGCATTTCTTGAAAGGTGAGGAGGCTCCTCTTCCAGCAGGACCACATCCCTAAACATTCTCACTAACCACACAACAATTTGGTTAAGATCAAAGAAAACTTACTGACTGAAACGATGCAAGCACAATCAATGTGAGATTTTTTTTGTGTGGCTTTTCTTGAAAATATGTTTCCATCCATCCATCCATCCATCCATCCATCCATCCATCCATCCATCCATCCATCCATCCATCCATCCATCCATCCATCCAGTCAGACAAAGCTATAGATCATTCGGAAAGAAGGTTGGGCAAAAATTATCTTCTCCAGATCTGCAAAATTTTAGATGCACACTCTAAAATACTTGAAGTTAGGGGTTCCAAAGAACTTTGGTTTTGCAAAAGAATACATAAAGAAAATACATGCCATATTTTTCAAATTATTTGTAACTTGACTTAAAAATATTAATGAAAAAAAAACATTAGCTTTAAAATGATACCTGCTACATTTTTGTTGAAACTAGGAAAAGTTCTACAGGTATGAAGTTTTTTGCAGGTGACTGTATCTCTAGATTAAATTGGTTAAATGGGAAAAAAAAATAGGGTTAGAAAATTAAACACTTTGAAACTGTGTGTGTTCTGGATCAATTATGTGCTACACTGCTTCTAAAAATACCCTTGTCGCTCTTAATCACCTTGTCCAAACAGACTCGTGCAAGATTATCATTCAAGAGGCGTCCTCCCACAAGACAGCACAGAAGGTCAGCCGGAGAGGAGGCAGGAAGTCCTGCAAGTGAGCTGTCTCCATGTGAACTGGACAGCCCAGAGGAAAATGGGGACAAGGACCAGGGCTTCGAGAACCTGGAGGAGGAAGCTGAATCTGGGCAGTTGGCTATTGTAAAAGAAGCTGAAAACATAGGAGAAGACTGCGAAAAGATGGAGGCTGATGTGACGCAGTGTGACCCAGACAGCAGAGTGGATCTAGGAGCAGAACAAGACAAACCTGCTGGGGCTTTGCAGAAGGGACAGGAGCCTTCCCAGCCTGATGAGCAGATGGAGGGCAACATAAAGACAGATCAGGGGCAGGAGGAAACTCTTAATGCAGCAAAACAAGGAGAAAATAACACTGTGTGAACTTAAACCATTTGTGTTTTCTTTTTGGAAAGAAAAGATAAAAATACCTTAATTAATAATTGCATTAAGAGAACTACAATTCTTAAAAGTCTGTCTGCACAGATGGTCTCCTGTCCTACTTTTTGAAATTACTCTGTTGCCCTCTAGTGGCTGTCTTTTAAAGCATGTCTTTGAGTTGAGAAAAGCAGCTGTTTGGAAAAAAAACCCAAAGATGATAGCAGTTGATGCTTATCAATGATCACAGGAAATATTTGTTAAACTTGCAAAAAAACAAACAAGAACTTTATTTTTGCAAAACATATATATTTATGTATATTATATTTTTAAAAATGATCCAACATTTTATTGAATTCAGCTTCAGCTCTGGGTGTATAAAGCAATGAATGGGTGGATAAAAGCAAATTGCTAGAGATTATGATAGAGGTCAAATTTTTGTATATGTATTTGTATGATGTTAAACTAAATCACTTTAAATCACTTTATTTTTCTTAAATAATGTTTATGTTGTTTTTTTTCTTCTCAGTTTTACTTGTGTGCTACTAAATGAACAAATGCTCCTACTTTTATGAATATTAAAGTAAATTACTTCCATCATGCAAAGCAATCACCATGGTGGAGGGGTTTATTTATCTTGACAGTTAAAGCAGCTGGACTTTCTGTACGTCTAAAAACTTTTCAACCCATCCCAGAGATCTTCAGTTCTTAGTTCTTGGTTGGAAGTGACCACATTGTTAAGCACTGGGGCTCCATTC
This sequence comes from Cyprinodon tularosa, assembly GCF_016077235.1. Taxonomy (NCBI): domain Eukaryota; kingdom Metazoa; phylum Chordata; class Actinopteri; order Cyprinodontiformes; family Cyprinodontidae; genus Cyprinodon; species Cyprinodon tularosa. Next base: position 120,785 of record NW_024039052.1, on the reverse strand, counting down.
AGATGCAGCTGTCATGATCATGTTCTTTTGTCTTCTGAGGCTTTCTGTGTCACATGAATGAGGGTGTCAAATCCAATGGAACTACCTGGGGAGGTGTGCTCTGTTGTATGTGGATGAAAGGTGGTACTGCAGGCCATCTCCGCTATGGTTTCTCATCTGACATAAAAAAAAGCATTATCATGAATAAAAAGCCTTAAAAACCTTGAGTATGTTTTTCTTTTGGGATTAATGATCCCATAATCTTCTTTGGATTGCTCATAACCAGTTTGTTGGTATAATATGGCATTTTTTTTTACACTTCCAAGGAGTCTGTTTCATTAACATCCTAACAAGGTTTCCAAGGTCTTTGGAAGAGAAGTTGGCCCATAATATTATTAATCCTCTGTGCCCATCAATGAGAGACACGTTTTTAAAAACCTTTCATTCTTTATTTAATCTTATTTTTTCATTAGCAGTGTATGTAAGAGTTGATAATTACAGACTTTATGAAAAGATGCATTGAGTTTTTATAAAATAGACAGACCCCTCCCATGAGTAATCCTCCACTGTATCCAGCCGTGGAAATAAGGTCATCTTTGAAGCTGTCCTTGTTTGGCAACCCAAAACACAAATTGGCAGGTCACCTTTTTGGTTATGACAATTTAGTGACCACTAGAGGCCACTATTTGCAGCAATTCTTGAAGTTCACTGTGTAAAATTGATCTTTAGGGAGGTTTTTAATGCAAAAATATTGCTTAAGGAGCAGTGCATAGAACAATGTTTAATTAATAGGAGAAATTGGGATCAGACGTATGTTTTAAGAGGAAGTGTTGTTAAAGCATCTTAATCATAAGAGCTGATGCAAACCATTAATATGCACAATCTTATTTGTTTAGCCTCCTGTATTAGTAAACTCAAATCAAAGTTTATTACATAAAGCACAAACTCTGCACACATTAAAGATGTCTGGCTAATTAAAATCTCTTCTTGTCATTTTGTACAAATTTATTTCAAACACACATGAAGGTTGGCAATGTAACAGAATCAATGAACATATTTTAAATAAAAGCCATCATTCTGACCAACTTATTACTTAGATAAGAAAATAACTTTAGAGATACTGACAAAGCGAGATTAGAAAACATGCAAAAGGCCTGTCCATATCATGCAGCTGTATATCTATGTGAGTTACATTCATGTGACATTGGTTTTCTACAATTACAAAACTCTAGTATTTTTTTTGTAACTTCAAGTTCCCTGTTAGGTTACACAAATACTGTTGCACCAGAAAGGATGTGATTGCAAACTGAAAGAGTGACTTTAGAGGAATATAAAAAGTCTGCCTTTCAAGTGACATCCATGAGGGGTCAGATGACCTCTGAGGTTAACAATCCTATCTTTCCACAACTTCTGTAGTTTTGTTTTCAAGTTCTGTTTTCTTTAAGAGTTTCAAGTTCCTTATTAATGTATTTAGGAAATTATTTAGAAGAACTCAAAGCCCTAGCAAGGACACAACTTCAATATCAGCAATGCTATTGAAACACGGCTGCAGGATCACATCCCTGACTACAGCATCTACAGTATGCAAAACTTTCTTACCACAGCATATAGAAATTTCAATAAAGCTCAAAGGAGCTGGATTAGCAGTGCTTACACCCAAACTGCATCAAGCCCAAGCTGCATCAGTTCAAACAAGACTCAAAGTTGTTGTTTTTTATTCTCGAAAATAATAGGTCTTTTTTAAACAGCAGTAATAAAGAAGTGCTTCTTGTGGCTGCTTTGTCATGCTACATTTCGACATGCTGCTATAATTGTGCGTTGGTGCTCGCTATGTCCATAAAATGAACTACGCGGTTGAATTGTGGAGAATCTAAGTTTGCCAACGATATCTAATATGTTTATATTGGTAATCATTTTACGAGTGTAATTTTTTTGCATTCTTAGTTATTATTTATAAATGCTTTTAAATGGTGGGTTTTGAGAGGTAAATTTTTTCAGCTGCTTCATTAGGAAAAAAAAACTGGCTCTAAAAGTTTGCTTTCAGCCATGGTGCTGTTCCATCCATCTTTCACTCATCTTCATCTAGAAGACCACAGTGGTACAAAAGTTCTTCATTTATTGATGAAATAGAGAGAGAAAAAAGGTCTTAACTCTTGTTAGGATAAAGTGTTATGGCCCTTTGTCCTTGCTGGGCCCTGCCTCATACCCTGGCCTCCTGGCATTATCTGAGCTATACCATTTGGCCCACTACTGCTATATTTTAATGCATTTCTGAGTCTGTTGATTATTTACTGTAAAACAGAACTCATTTCCCATTTTTATTAGACTTTAATTTACCCTGTGCTTATTGTTAGTAGCGTGTAGTGTTTGCATAGTTATTAGATACAATATTACTGTAATAGGGATTAATAGGTAATAAAGTTACAGATAACTGTGGTTGCCTGTGATTATTTATGACACTCAGAGATGGATCAACCCTTTTGGTTAGCACTTGAAGAAACAGAGAGAATTCCCTGTGGTTGGTGTTTAAAACTATGCTGATAGCTGTAGTCTAAGTCAATAAATTGGTGAAAGACAACTGGATTTTAACAGCAGGTCCAGAAACCCAACCTTGAAAGACTAAAGAGCCTGGTGAGTAAGTAGAATTCAGCTATAATATTTTAACTTATAATCATTAATTGGTTTTACCCTCAATTTGAATGGTCTATGAATTTACTATGACTTCAAGTTCTAGTTATTTTATATATTCTTAATCTACAGGTAAAATTTCACAACACAAATTTAATCATCTATTGAATTACACTCGCATATTGACCTGGTCTCTGCCAGGACAACTCTAGCAACATTATAACTGTTTTTGTTAAATATGTTTTAATTATATCCATATGCAGTCGTTGATAATGAATTTTCCACCAAAGAGGATTAATAATTAATGCTCCACTGGAGAGAAATACACAATTCAAGGCTTCATAATTCCTCCCACTTCCACAGAGGATCATGTTATGTACCTCACATTGATGAAGGCTTGTTATATCCCCACTAAATTAAGGCTGATTTGACTCAGAGTTACCAACTGTTTGGAAACCAAAACCCCAGAGTAACACAGGACTCAGTAGGTCTCCTCAGAAAAAGTTAAACTCGCTCTCTTAAAGGGCCCCTGAAGTAATTGAAAATTACTTCAGGGGCCCCAACTCCAACAAAGTTATGTGTTGTATATATTGGTGTTTGGAACATTAAATATACTATTTCTGATGCTCTACTTGTAGTCTCTTAGAAGATAAATATTGAAAAATTCTAATTTGCAACAAAGCACATTAACTCAGTTTAATTTTTATGCAGCAGAAGCAGGAAAATGTGGAAAAATGTTTAAACCAAACTGTAAATCAAGACTGCAGTTCTATGAATAAATGATCTGGTTAATCAATCCTTTGAACAGATAATTTTAATAAACCAAGTGTGCCAAGTTCAATGCAAAGTCTTGGATGCAGTGGTGTTAAGCACCACTGCTTCCAAGACTGTTTTTAAGGGGTCCTTAGTTCCAGCTAAAGGCACTCTGATTCAGCAAGCAAAACTGTTTTTGGCATTTCCATTCTCCAAAACTTTGTGGGAACAGTTTGGGGCTGAGCCCTTCCTCTTCCAATATGATTGTTCACCAAAGCACAAAGCAAGTTCCTTAAAGGGATAGTTCGGGATTTTTGACATGAATCTGTATGGCATCCCCATCACCAGTGTCATGCAATCACACTGACTTACCCCTGGCAGCATCCTGTGAGCAGAGTTCTCGTCCAGCTTTGGTCAAGCCGAAAGTAGTCCGGCAGGTTTGCTAGACCCAGCGAAAAAAAACATTTCTCTTCCCAAAACATTATGTGTTCAAAAGAGTGATATTTTTGCATCCCAAAAACATTGTAGTGGAAAAAGTCACACGTCGTTATCACTTGGTCCTATTTTCTCTCTGTTCGTATCAGTGCGCGCGACACCATGACCTGACAGCTAGGGCCTACTAACCTGACAACAGCCAGATGCATGCCTCACTAGGAGCTAGGCGGAGCGAGGCCTAGCATGATTTGAATACAAATCATGGAGGCCTCCATGATTTGTCGGCCACCCTGGATATCGCAGCTCCAGCTGAGGCTCCTGCGGCTCCGGCTTCAGCTTCCATCACTTCTCTGTCCACCCTCTCTCTTTCTGCCCGATCTAACTCCATTTGTCGAAGTTCATCGTCAGTGTACTCGGGTTCATAAAGATATCCCTTTGGCTCTAAGTGGAAGTCGATGTTTTCCTCGTCGCTCTCGTAGTCAGACATCTTCCCCAGTAGTAAACAATTGCGAATCAAACAGGTAGGCCCTTAACCTGACAACAGCCAGATGCATGCCTCGCTCCGCCCAGCTAGGAGCTAGGCGGAGCGAGGCATGCATCTGGCTGTTGTCAGGTTAGTAGGCCCTAGCTGTCAGGTCATGGGCAGACTCTGGTGCGGACAAACTTTACTGTCCTGCACAGACCCCGAACCTTGGGGATTAATTTGAGCAGAGACTGAGAGACAGGCCTTGTCGTCCAACATCACTGTGACCATACAAATGCGCTTCTGGAAGAGCAGTAAAAAATTCCAATAAACACAGAATCAAATCTTGAAAGCAGTCTTCCCAGAAGAATTTAAGATTTTATATATATATATATATATATATATATATATATATATATATATATATATATATATATATATATATATATATATATATATATATATATATACATGTATATACATATATATATATTTATTTATGTATATATATAAATATATATATATATGTATATATATATATCCAATAGAGCATCTTTGGGATGTGGTGGAACGTGAGATTCCCATCATGGATGTGCAGCCGACAAATCTGCGGCAACTGTGTGATGCCATCATGTCAATATGGACCAAACTCCCTGAGGAATGCTTCCAGCACCTTGTTGAATCTATGCCACAAAGAATTGAGGCAGTTCTGAAGGCAAAAGGGGTCCAACCCGTTACTAGCATGGGGTACCTAATAAAGTGGCCGGTGAGTGTATATGTATATACATATATATATATATATATATATATGTATATACATATACATATATATATATAAAATGCTTCCTTTAACCAGCAAGTGTTAGCAATAACCATTTTGCAGTTTAAAGCCCTTCTAAGAGGCAGCAGTAACTTTCTGCTGGACAAAGATCAAATCAGCAGTCAACTCCATAATTGTAACATTTCTGTGTTAAAATGTATTTTATTTGTCCTATTTAATCTTTTAGAAAGTGAATTCAAACTTTTGAGTAGCTAGTAAGCCTATAGAGAATCATTAATCACATAACAAAATCATCGCAATACCATCTAGACTTAATATATGAATGGAAGATTTTGCACAGTTTACTTAAATAGATCTACTTTAAGGTTATATTCGCATTTTTTAGATGCATCTGTTTAGGGTACACTTAAAAAAAGAAAAAAAAAGTAATAATGCATTGAAACCGAAAGTGGTTTGTTTCCAAACTAACGAAAAAAACAAAACAAAAACGCAGTAGTTGTGTCACAGTGTTTTATCACATTCCTCAAAGGTTTCATGACTTCCTTCGCACCGCCTACAAGATCATGAGGAAAACTCACCGATCAAGAATTTCAGCCAAACCGAAACAGCTCACCTGTCAGCCCGGCAGAAAGAGAGGAGCGTCGGGAAAAGCAGACACCTCATCCTCAGATCCGGGGAAAACTCACCCCTAACTTTATTTTTATTTTTTGTTGTCAGAGAGAAAATTTTTCTTTTTGATCCAGGAGTGAGACGCTCACATTCCAACAATAGGACGTCTTTGTTTTCCAGAGTTTGTTTGTCAGAGTTTGACAGGCGCTTCCGGGTGTCCGAATGGACAGCATGAAATCCCAGGAGATTGAAATGAATAACCTTGGAAATAATCACGAAAAGGTAAGTCGACGAAAGAAAAAGTTTCTTAAATTACAATCAGCAAAAAACTCATATATTATTATATATACGTGCCGTTAAGAAATTACATATAAAGGCCTTTATTTAAGCTTTATAAGGTTATTGTTTGAGTGACATGCAGACGCGCTGTGTGCGTAATTGCGCGCGTTTGGAAGGTGTGGCATCAGTTAGAGCCTGCATTGACACGTCCAACATTCCTATGGAAGCAAATCGTCACCATATTTAAAAAGAAAAAGCATTTTCAGTTTCATGTGGCTGCATTGTTTTACTCATACATGAAATTAGCAATCAGTCATCCTGTTTGCATTTTCATTTTCTTCTTTAACACTGGTCATCCTTTTACTTAATTCAATTGAAAAAGAAAAAGACATTTCCGATTTATTTTTCAAAATGTACCCCAGCAAATACATACCAAAATTCAATTTGAAATGTAAAAATTTGAAAATGAAAAAGCAGAAATGCCAGAAATGCCTTTTCATTTTAGGAATGGGGCTGCATTATTTGAATAAATAAAATTAATAATCAATTATCCTATTTGCATTTGCTTCTTTAAAATTGCACATTTTATGCCATAATAAAAGAGAAAACACTGCGGACATTGCTTTTTCATTTTCATGCTCTGCCAGCAGAGTACTGTCCATAACTCGAAATTGAAAAAGAATTCTGAGCGGCGGGTACATCAGAGTGACATCAACAGCTGTTCTTCCTCAGGTCCTTGCTGACCGGGCTACCCATCTTGTTCGGTAGGGGGCGCTGTGCACGTCTGCATTGCATTACATTTTAAGCGTGCCGGCGGGCGCTAGGTTGGGTTGCAGGTGCTGATGTTGGGTCCAGGGGCAGATTTAGGAGATTTGGGGCCCTAGGCAAAGACAGTCAGGGGGCCCTCTGAATTGGGAAGACAACACATAAAGCAGATCCATTATACAGATACAAATACTTTAATAGACATATGTTATTTGTTCTACATTTTGTCCCTCCCATCTTGTCCCTTTTCCTCTCTATGTTTTGCACTCAGCTGAAGTTTTCATGCTGTCTCAAAAGGAATTAAAGATTCAAGAGTCAAATTATTTTTAATATTCCATGCTTTCTGTAATTTAAAAGCTTAGTTTAATTGATTAATTTAAAGTTGTAACTTCATGAGCATGCAGTTGGCAGTTGTTAGCTTGCACGACCCATGTAGCGAGGCCTTAGTCCTCGACGCGGCCGACTCAGGTTCGAATCTGTCCTATGGTCTGTCCTGTGGTCCTTTGCAGCATGTCTCTCCAACTCTGTCATATCCCCTTTCTTGTCAGCCTACTTTCAAAAAAACAAGCCACTAGTATCACGGTTTGGTTGTGGTTAGTGGACCCAAATGCAGAGGCTGAGAGGCAGGGGTGAGTTCTTGCAGTTTCTTTAATGAGTAAACACAGGAAACAGAGGCAGGAATCCAAAAATCCAAATTAAAAATGTAAAACCAGAACCATGGAGACATCAGGGAAAACAATCACAAGGAGCCGGGGTGAGACAAGGTAAGGTGAGGTGAGACGAGGAACCAGCACTGAGGAACGTCACAAGGAGTGTATTTATGGGAGACTGAACAGAGGACTAACGAGCAGATTGGGAGCAGGTGTGACAGAGCAGCAGAGAGAGGAGCTAGGCAAAAATGAGACTAACACAAGAGGGCAACAGAGGGAAACAAATAAAAACCTTAGAACTCAGAAAATAAAACATGGAGCGAAGTAAAACAACAGAATCAAGACCGTGACTAGTGCCATAAACTTCAAAAAAAAAAAAAAAAAAAGAGGTGTAACTTCAAAAGAACATGGTCAGTTTCAGAAGTCTTTATTGTCAGTGTTTGGTAATTATTTTTTTTTTCTGATGTAGAATGGCAGAATAACCCAAAAGGGCCCTGATATACTAAAATCTTGAAATTGCAACCCACTGAAGCACAAAAAATAGCTTATTATGATGGGAATGCACGGCCAGTGGAACAATCACCAATGAACCAGCAGGGACAGATACCAGAAGCCCTCGACCCACTAATGTCTTCTAAATATCTCTGGCTGCACAGTCATAAAACACTTTCTGTTGACATTTTATTTAATAACTAGTATAAAACAATAATTATAACAACAAAAGGCAATGAAAATAACTGTTCTATGTTCAAAATAAATTTTTTTCATCTAAGGAAAGGGAAGCTAATCAAAATGCAGCAGCGAATGTGGGCGCTGCTCTTATTTCAAAGGTTGGTACAGGTTTGCTTTGTTTGTTTTTCTTTTATTTTGTTTTACTATTTAAAACAATTTTACCGGAGGATATAAACATTTTCAAAAATAACTGAATGATAAAAAGATGAATTCATAAAAGAGCGTTCGGTTATTTGGGCTTTCAATTAAAAATATAGGCAATGTTATGAAATGAGATACATGCTGTAATTTAAAAGCATAGGGTAGCGGATACTGTGGCTAGTAAATTGCAAAAGTCTTTATTCATTCTTTATTCTTTTATTAAAAATGCAATGAAAATAACTAGTTTATGTTAAAAATCTATATTTTTTCTTAAATCTTAGGAAGAGGAAGATCAACAAGATGCCACACCTAATGCTAGAACTGCTTTTCTACAGGTTTGTTTTATTTTTCTCTTATGTGTTTTTTTTTTTTTATGTTTACAACAATTTAATGAGAATAACAGAAGCTAATGTAACTAAGCCCACAGTTTACTGGAGTCTTTTTCTTATTGTTATGAATGAAAGTTTCATTCATTGTCTATGGTGGATATTCATGTACTTGTTTTAAAGAGTAAAGACTTCTGATGGATGCATGAAAACTGAAACCGCCCGTCCAGTGCTGAAAGTGGGGCTTTCACAGTCATTCAAGAACACAAAATGTAGCCTTTGTGAAACATTTTTCAACACTATGATTTCAATAAGGCATGCTTTGTTTTTACTACATCCTCAAAATTCTATTTTTGCATCATTCTTTTCTATTTGAATACTAAGGACTTGGTCTAAAATATAATTATCTGACCCTGATGTAACTTAACCGAACAGGACTGGGTTATGGTTTAGATACAGCATACTGGGGATTAAACCCAAAAATTTGTAAAAATGACTGATATATTAAAACTATGGAAGTTTTACTTAAACAGAATAAGCTGGATTACCATTTTTGGGTGAAATATATTATGTTTTGTTTTAGTCTTTATTAAAGCAAACAAGGACCTTGTTAAAGTAGTGATGGCTGTATAAAGAAAATAAAAATTTTGATAGTAAGTTCATTATCATTTTACAGTACTGTGTAAACTTAAACACACACTTACCTTTGTGTGTTTAAGTCAACTTAGGCAATATACACATGTCATCTACACAAAATGCTATTGTTATCTCATTGGAACAAACTTATATTTTAGTGTGAACTCAATTAATCGACACCAGACTTAAATCCAAGATAACATTAAGAACTAATCTAACTTTAAGCTGCTTCTTTTAAATGTATGACTAATTATTTGGTAAAAGTTTAAATGTTAACAATAAAATTACTATATTATGCTAATTACTTAAGCAGGTGAAACACTAATATACAGTATTTGATTTTTCTATGGCTTGATATAAACTTACTGACAAATGTGTTTGGAAAATCCTATTTTAAAAAGCTTCTCAATCTGATAGTGTTGTATTTATTATTTAGTGAGTCAAAATGTGACAAAGCGAACTTTATGTTGATCCATCAGTGAAGAAAATAATTGCCATTTTCTTTTTGCAAGAATAATCAAGGAAATGGGGACACGACACCATGTAGTGATGGCACAGAGGATACGTGTCTAAAGGTATGATTGTAATGATGTTCCTATTTTGCGTTTCTTCTTCATTTTTGCCTAAAATAACAGCAAAAACAAATTTTAACGAATTCTTTTTTTTTTTTCAGAGCTGTTTCATCAAAGGAAAAAAATTAAAAAAATGGATCGCTGGCATATTTCTTTTTGTCATTATAGCTATTGTGATTGGCATCTCATTTGCTGTGTGCTTTGGTACTAAATCTAAAACTAATTATTATATTACAGGAACACTATTTATTTAAATGCTAATGGTATTACAGTTGTAACTGTCTTTCTTTTAACAGAATACGATGAGGATGATGGTGATGAAACATATGACGAATCGAAGTTCAATCAGAAGCAGAAATTTAATGGCAGCTTCCAGATCACTCATGAACCCATGTCTAATGAAACACAAGTACTACTTGACCTTCAAGAAAAAGTTAGTGATATTTTTGTTGCTACTTTTGATATTCTTTTTATTGCCTATTATTGCACCCATCATGCTGCATGCAGGAGTTTGAGAGAAAGGTAAAACCTTGAGAAACTATGAGATAGCAGTTGCTCCCTCTCTATATGTCTACCTCTATTATTATCATTTTTTTCTCTCCTCCTTTGATAAAAAAGTCAAAAATCAATTACCTAAATATAATCCAAAGTATCATATATATATATATATATATATATATATATATATATATATATATATATATATATATATATATATTTTTTTTTTTTTTTTTTTTTCTCTGATGGCTTCCATCTCCTCGTCTCATAGCCTTATGGAGGCCTTTTGCTCCTGTGATTACTAAACAGAGCTGCACTGACTATACACAGGTTTTGGAGAATTCACAAACAGACAGTGTGTTTAAGCAAATCTACAGTAGCTGATGATCGAAATGGTGTTTTCCTCCAATGAAATATAGAAATATTGCTTCATGGCTGCAGAGGGCACAGTGATATTTCAGGATAGATCAGCCTGATATTTTGCATAATAAGGAAAGGATTTGTGAGAGGGAATCATTTAAAATTCATGGGTGTCCATATTGGCTGACAGTGCTTAAATATGTTGCAATGCTACCACTAATTGTGGGGTTTTTCCCTTAGCAAGATAGCAACGCAAACCTATATGGATTACTAAGCAATTAATTTAAAACACATAGATGCAGTTTACTAACAAATGTACAGGTATTATGCAAATAAAGAAAATTTCCAACCCCCCAGCTTCATGCAGTGGTCCACTCCAGTGCAATGGAAGATTAGGGAATTTCCTCCAGCTCAAGTCATTAGACTGTTATCATGTGTGCGCCCCATGAAGCCAACCCTTAGGAGATGGACCTCAAATAAAAAGAAATGAGGCTTTGAAATAAAACAAACTTCTTATCAGGGTTTGTGTGTTCATCACCTTAGTGAGAGAGGTGTTTTGCAGCACCCTTACAAAATCAAATGACATTTGTCCAAACCTCTGCTTTTTGAAATGTAAAAAAAGATTGAAATGGACCTTAAACCTGACCCCTGACCCTACATGGCCTAAGCCAGACTCTTACGCTAACCCTAAATATTACCAACATATACCTAACCCTTACCTGAACTGATTTCACATCGTAGTCCTGAACCTATTTACTCTTCCATCTGCCATTAAGTAACTTTGTGAACAGATTCTAGTCCCTACTCTGTCATAAATACCACATCATTTTGAACTGCAAATAAAGTAAACATAATAATACTACATCTATCATGCAACTGGAAATAAAGGCTTTTTCAATCCAAGATCTCAGGCTGAATATAAACCCGGGCCTTCTCCTTTCACTGAAGCAATAGTAATATGCTGCTGCAGTGCTTTTCCTCACCATCATGCACACTTTCAGCATATTAACCATCAGAGAAACCATAAAAATATGCAAAAATACAGGGAAAACAAAGATTATCATTGATGAATGTTAGCTATTCTATGCAGGCTTGTAAACGCTTTCACTTTTTGGGAATTAAAGGCACAACAGATCTTAAGTAAGGGAGTACAGTTTTACCACACAAGTACAGTAATGAGAATAAGTCAATATACTTTTTTAATAAGCACATTTTGTTCTTCTCCTATTTTTCTTTCTTGCATTTAAAGCAAGCACTTCTGTTAATCCCAAACAATTCCAGCTGGTGCACTCAAACAAAATCAAACACTCCTAAGCTAAGACACAACCTATATCCCTGTGGAGCAGCTTGTTTTTCAAAAATAACCTTCCACATTTACTCTTTGCATGTTTCTACCTGCCCATCCCAGCTGGCCGGCCTCTACAAATCCTCCCCTGCCCTGGGACGTTTCTTCTCAGAAGCAGAGACATTATTTCCTAGGTAAACACCCAACCCAACTAGCAGATTATGCAATATAGTTTTTGCGACGTTACATAAAACATGTTATGCTTCATGCTGATATTAACCAGTGCTTCCCTGTCTCTCTCTCTCTCTCTCTCTCTCTCTCTCTCTGCAGGAATGAATCTGCTGTTGTACAATACAGACTGACATTTGTCTTTCCACAAGAGCAGCAGGCAGATTTAAAAAAATTTACTCTCAGCCGGGAGATGGTCTACAACGTGTTCAGGCAGTTCCTTTACGACCAGGATGAAAATGAATTAGGGAAAATATTCATTGAGCCATTTTCCTTAAAAATGGACCCGATACATTAATTTATAAGGTGTTGAGAAATGAGTTGCTGCAAAACCACCTAAACCTTAATTTCTGCCTGTGAAACTTTAGTTTGGAGGCCAGTTTACTTGACTCCTGTTGTACACCACAGGCCGATCATTCATACTGCCCATGTGAATACTATCAGATGAGCAGGTCTGGAAAATCATCTGCTGGGGAAATCCCAAAACACATGGTTATTGTTTCTCATTTAAGATAGAATACATTTTTTTTAATGTTGTATTTTAGATTTTATTTTTTATTACCTTCATTGCCGAGCCTCAAAGGCTTTTGTAAAAACTTTGTCAATGTGAATTAAGTATGGTTGTACAACGGGAAAATGATAATAAGCTGTTTATAGATGTGTTTATACAGAGAGCTTCAGATACTGGTTCAGTTTTGATGTGTGACCAGGCATGATTTGTATATTGTAAATAAAGCTGCTTGAAACATTTGCATAAAGTGCAACAAACACTAGAATAAACTACAGGGAATTTAGGATTTTTTTTCTCATTTCCAAGTGATAAACTTAGATGCCCAACTATGAACTGCAATGTTTTTTTATTCATGTATTTTTCTTTTAAATATTAGACCTTTCAGTATTTTTTATTGCTTTAATTAGCAGTTTAAGTGTTTTTTGGTGTTTTTTCCCTTTAAGTGACAAACTATCTCTCAGTGCTTTTAAGTAGTTCTTTGGATGGGGTTGTGGAGAAGGTTATTGAAGTTTATGATTACTTTTGTCAATGTTTAACTACTTCAACAAACACAACAGTCAGAGTTTCTTTGGATTTTATGCCCTTTGTGACTATCAACATGGCTGCAATCCAGTAAGACTCCAAAAATAGCGAAGATTTACTCTAAAGTAAAAACAGCTGTTAATGTGATCATCATTAATATACAGCTGCCATTTAATTAGTATTTACTTTAAATAAGTGAGTCTTGGAAGACCATTAAATTAACCTTAGAGGGTTAGGTTCTAGATGTGCAACCATCTAAAATCTGAACATATCAGACAACACATTTGGATTTATTCCTTACTGTCAAATCACATGTAATTGAGAAATCTGCTTATGAATTCATGGATGCTTGTTTTTTGCTTTACATACACAAGAGAGATACATACATATCCACAAGAAAAACACTCCAAATTATGTTATGAATTCACAGATTCGTCAACATTTAGAACAAGAATAAAAACATTGATTAAAGGGCGTAGTGTTTTTTGTAGAAATGAGCCAGGAAGGCAGGAGATCTTCCTAAAGAAGACGTCCTAAACAGATTCAAAGGGTTACCAAAATTACAATTTACCAAAATCCGTTAAGTAGGTACTGAGTAAGAACCGTAGAAAGTTACCTGTTATTGAGAAAACAAGAAGTGCGGTAGATCTGGAGCTGACACATAGTATACATGATGATCTCACCACTATCATGTTTATTTGCATGGGCGGTTCTAGACAGGGGCCAACGGGGGCCAGAGCCCCTGTAGATCATGTCCTGGCCCCTGTTATGGCCACTGTACTGAAGACATAACGCTCAAAGAAATTCTAATGATGATATGCACAGGAACAGACATGGTTACTAATAGGTCCTTTGTATCTATTTCATGTTTTTTTTTTCTTTACAAATTCTATTTTACTAATTATTTAAAAACAATAATGGTGATAGCTTCAGTGGTTTTGAGATAGGATCCCAGTTTTCATCTGCTAAGTGTTTTTTTTTTCTAAACAAATTTTAAAAAATACTCTCAATTTTACAGCTGAATTTATGATTTTCTTGAATTCTAATTCAGATTTTATTGAAAATGGTTATTTTAACTTAAGTCAAAATATGTAAAATTCCTAAATTCTGAATGTATATTGATCTAATAAGACAAAATTTTAATTTAACCTAATTGGCCCTGTTTTTTATTTCATAGCTTTCTGTGCCCCCATTAAAAAAACACTGGCCCCCTCCGGGCCCCCTGGTATATTTGGTCTAGAACCGCCACTGTTTATTTGACATATTAAGTATAAAATAGAAGCCTGATAAACCAGACTAAATGAGAGATTAAATGGCAAAGATAATTTTGCCCGCTGGCAAGTGGGGCTAGTTTACTAGGTAAATAAAATAGTATTTTTTACTATTTGTACCGTGTTTCTACACCCATGCTGTTATTGCCATGGTTTTTCAACCATTTTATCTTAAACTTGATCTGAATATTGAGGCCTTTTTTCATAACTGCATAATGTTTCTTCAGTATGTTTTTTCCCCTCCTTGTACACTCCATTTTAATTTTTTGTATTTTCTGTTCTTTTCAGATTTTGTTTTTCGATATGTTTCACTATATGTACAGTACAAATAGACTTTCCAAACAAGTTAAAAACAAAACCACAAGACTTTTTTTTTCCAAGTTTGAAGATGTTTCCTTGCTTTAAGGTCATTAAATTAGCGGGAGTGATGTGATCACTGGGTGTGATTTGGTTCTTAAATATATATATTTTTTTATTTATTATAGATTGGAGCGAAATAAACTGTGTTTCAGGATGGGGCAATTATATTGCAAACTTTTTGTCAGGAGTTTTAAATGTATGCAGCTGTGATCTAATAATCATCTGCCCTCATGACCCGCTGGTTTTCCTGTTTTCTTAAAGAACCACACACTGTAACATTATACCAGAAGGCTTTCTATCACTACACTGTAGATGTTAATGAGCAGCTGGTGGGGCTGCACTTTAAAATATGGTGAATAATGAGTTGCTTTACACACAATGCCAATCTTAAAGAAATGTGTAGTTCCTTAGTATGTTTACAAGAAAGTAGATGGGGTTCTTAAAGTTATAAACCTTTTTTCTTAGTTGCAGTGAAGTAAAAAGTATTTTTTTTAGGGTGAGTAAATTCTGATGCAGTGGAAACAGCTTTTTTTTTAGTTTGCGGATGTAAAAGTAACTTAAAATCAAAGGATTAATCAATGAATATAGGAAGGGATGTCCTGGGAAGCGCTCAACATGGTCAGGAAAATTTAATATGCAGATTTCAACCATGACAATAATTATGCAAACTCATCTCAGACTCCACTCAGCTCAGATGTGTAAGTCTGGCATTGACTGTTGCTGTTTTTATCTAATAGGTTAATAGACATTAACAGGCCCTGCTGGTGGTGGTCCATCTACTCAAACCTATTTTGAGAATTGTCAGCCGCCTAAAGCCAGATTTACTCAACTGAGCTCATTCAGCTTTGATAGCCTTATTGCAAACAGCAGTGGTTACTCTCAAGGCTGCAGCGAACATTTCAAATCTAAATTATTCTCAGGCACGTCACTTATTCATATTGACAAACAGTTCAAATGTGATGCATTCTTAAGCTCCATTTCTTTTTATTTATTCCATATCTATACCCCTTGAACTGTTTTTAAGTTTTCACATTAGCATGAAATGAACTGTATTGAGCTTCTATGTTCCAGACTAACAAATTTCTTTATTTTATTTTATCTATTTTCTTTTTTTACTATACATTTTTATTCAGGTCTCCTTAGACAGTTCTGCAGGCCCATCTCATTACAGTTCTTGCAATGTAAGTCAATGTTGCATATCTAAACGCAGCTATTTGCCCGTCCCCTTTTAAAGCCGGGTCAATTTTAGCCAGAGGGCAAGATTTGTTTAGGATTATTAGCTACAATTTGTAAAATTGAACATATTTTGATTATATCTCTGCCTGCATGTTTAAGATGTCTGCATCCTCGCCTTGCTGAACCAGTCAATTTAGGCATATGTCTGGATAGGTTTGTCCTTGTGCCCCACTCTTTCTCTCCATTTTTCCATAAATTATTGAAAGGTTCTTCATGAGACGTTCAAAATCTTAAATATCGTTTCATATTTTCAACCTGATCTGTCTGTTGGATTTCTTGGTTTTAACGACATTGTTAATTTACTAATGTTCTGTAAAATCCTTCAAGGAAAGTGTGGTCACCCGCAGGTACACTCTTTTATAAGTTTGGTCAAATCTAAAGCCAACTGGCTTTCTTGGTTTTTCATTATAGGAGCATCTGATTAAAATGGCAGAATCCAAATGCAGGAGAAGCCTCTCAGATATTTATATTTGAAACTTTTTGAAGAATCCCCCCTAATAAGGTTTATCATGGCACAACACAATTAGAAACGGTTCAAGAGGTTATGCTTTTGCAGGCACTGTACAATGTAAAGGCTGCTTTATTGATCCTCAGTTTACACCCTGTTTCTGTTCTGTTGTTCAGTTGAAATGTTTTATTAGGTCAGAGAACCAAGAAAATTGTTTTGCCAAGCTCTGGCAACTCTCCCAGCCCCCATTATACCTCATTACATGTGGTGCCTATGTAAAATTACAGTAGTAAACTTAAGGAAAAAGCATAACATGCTACTAACAAATCGTCACCACCACCATGCACAGATACACATGCGGTCCGATTTAGCGGACTGAGCGTCTGTTTAACTGTCAAACCTGCAGGAGCTTCTTTTTTTTTTCTCACTCCCACAATTCAGAACACTTAGAGCAGATAATGACATTCATTTCCGCTTTTGTTCTCCACTCAAAGTCCTGAGGTTCTTGGAAGCCTTGACTTATCCAATTAAAGCGTTATCTCTCTTTTAGGCTTAAAGATTAGGAGCAGACTCACTGCATTGAGTTTCAGACAGAAATCCTAGGTGCTGCTGCTGGTGGTAAAACTTTTCTCTCCCAGCATTGGTTTCACCTCCAGATCCTTGCAGAAAAAAAAAGAGAATCCTCGAAAGGAGTGATGGGTTCCTACAGCTCAAACCTGGATGATATCTTGGAAGAGGACATGCACCACTGGTACACCAAATTCATGAGGGAATCTCCATCTGGACTTATCACTCTGTTTGAACTGAAGACGATGCTTGACATGAATGGGATGACAGAGGAGGCCAGCAGTTATGTTGACCAGGTGTTCTTCACCTTTGATATGGACGGGGTAAGAAAACTCTGCTTTTATGATTTTAATAAGGTGACATGACCAAGATGAAAGAGTGACAGAGTTGACCTATTAGCAGAAAAATTTTATTCCGTATATAAAATTTTTTGGTCCGGATTTTTACAATCTTAACTAAAGAAGATGTTGATTGTGGAGCAAATGAACTGATGCTTATGTTGTCTTTGTTGTCTCCTGCAGGATGGCTATTTAGACTTTGTGGAATACATCGCAGCTATAAGTCTACTGCTGAAGGGCGAGGTAAATCAGAAACTGAAGTGGTACTTCAAGCTTTTTGATCAAGATGGAAACGGAAAAATTGACAAGGATGAACTGGAAACTATATTCAAGGTAGAGTTAGTATTTCACTGATGTTTCACAGTCAGACATGCAGAGCATGAGAGCTTGCTTCTTTGAATCCTTAAAGCGTTGCTATTAACAGCTCCTGTACTGGACATGACATCTAATCTGGGCACCTCTTACCTTATTGTTGCGCTAAATGTTGTCTTATCTAACTCAGTGACTAGATAAGCCACACAGGTCCAATTCATTGCATCAGTGTGTATTTATTGTGAAATGTACTTACTAATTTAGTCAGGGTAAAAATAAATGTTAAACAACTTTTTAGCTTGTTAGAGCTCCTGGTTTGTTTATAAATTCAGCCGTTTCATGTTAAACCTATAACCTACTGCAAGATTTAAAAGCTGGTGTTAAATTTCCTTTACAGGCTATTCAAGATATCACCAGAAGTTATGAGATCCCCCCAGAGGAGATTGTGACACTTATATATGAGAAAATTGATGTTAAGGGAGAAGGTAATAAACACAATGCTGTAGTAGTTAACCTCCTTGCCCCCTCCTTGCCACCCCCCCCCCCACCCCTCACACACACACACACACACACACACACACTCACACACAAATTATTTATTAATAATTTGATGTTGTGTCTTTGAGTGGTACAGTATGACAAATGGAAAGTATGGTCCTGAGAGGTGAACGTTTAAGAATTCATGGTTTTATTCCTTTGTTTTCACAAATCCTTATTTAAAAAATGCTGCCTTAATTCTTTTTCAGCCTTCCTGAATCCATACTATGTACTACTAGCTTTAACAGGAAGCATCTACCAACTTTGTAAATGTAGAAAGGGAAATTTCTATCCACCCTTCATGGCTCTTGCTGTCTGTTAGATTGCAGCAGGTTAATGTCTGGACTTTGACTGGGCCATTCCAGGACATAAATATGCTGTTATCTAAACCAGAGCTGTTGTGATTTTTTTTATATCATATAGTTTTTATATCTAATATTCATATCAAATCTATACTAAACAGTCAACATTTTTGCCAAACCTCAAAAAGCAGTGCACTGTATTAAATCTATCAATAAATCATTTCTCACTTATTACAAATACAGTGGTTGCATTTGAAATGAAAGAAAGACTGATAATAATATACATCGTGATGTACCTTAAGTTAAAGAAATGTTAAGAAGTTTTTAGTTTTCCAGGGAAACTCTTCCCTTTAGTAATAGAGAGTGTCTTTATACATGTGCTGTTGGTCCACATGTGTACCGCCCCATTGTAGCTCTAGCTGTGTGTTTAGAGTCATCATCCAGCTCAGAGTTGAAGTCTTATGCCTTTTGGAGTCTTTCATTAAAAAATTAAGATTGTAGATAATGTTTGTTTAGAGTAATGTACATTGTTAGGTTCCCTTCATATAAACTGATTTGAATTAAAAACAAAATGTTACAGAACACCTTCTTCTACGTGATGTTTACCATGTAAGCTTCATGACTCACCTTAAAGGGGAATGCAGTCTCGTTTACATTTGGCCCTTGATTTAAAGTTATTACATAATTTTTTACTCACCCATATATGTTTTGTGTCATTTGGAGCTGTTCTGAAGATATCTGGTTTTGTAATCCAAGTAATGTCTTCTTATGGGCAACGAGTTGAAGGCACAAACTAAACTGTTAATAATTTATTCTTTATTCTGGCAGCCTGTTTATTCTTTATTCTTTACGCCAGGATTCCTAACATGTAGGCGAATCACTGTCACCCAGACATCCTTGGTTATATTTTTTATATTTATATCTTTTTTAAACAAAGCGGCGCATGTATGACGTCATCCGCGCATGCGGACTGGAGTAGTGACAGGCAGCCCGGGCCACAGGCGGCTACGCTCTACCCCTTCTATTCATTCGGCTAGCTAATCTGAATCGTTCAATTCCATTTCCAGAGCAAAATCATCTGTGGTAGTAGCACTAGACATCTTTCAGGCATGTGAGTAAAACTAGCAGCAGTTCAATGGACAGGATGAATGGTAGGTGGCGCGCGCGGATGATGTCATACACACTCCGCTTTGTTTAAAAAAAAATAAATATGAAAAATATAACCGTGGATGTCTGGGAGACAGTGATTCGCCTACATGTTATGAATGCTGGTGTGCCATAAATGATAAATTATGAACAGTTCAGTTTGTGCCATCAAGTTGTTGCCCATAGGAAGACATTACTTGGATATAACCTAACGGAATAGCTTAAGAACGGCTCCAAATGACACAAAACTCATACGGGTGAGTAGAACATGATGTAATAACGGAAAGACAAGGGCCCAATATAAAAGAAATGGTGTTCCCTTTTAAATTAGACTTCTGCAGTATTAGTTCCACGATGGCTTTTTTTTTCTTTTTTTTCTTCAAAAAAGTAAAACAAAATAAAAAGAAAAAAACAAAAGAGATCTGTAGAGGGTGTAAGTGCTAGTTTCTTGTCTGCAGATCCCCTCCTGGGCTGTGGATGAATCCTTTGCTCCTCCAGGTTAATTAATTGAACTTTATTGATCTCACATTGGAGAAATTTATTTCTGCATTTAACCAATCCCGTTAGGGAGCAGTGTGCTGCCATTGTGCGGCGCCCGGGGAGCAGTGTTGGCAGTCTATGGGAGTTGGGCTTGAATCCAGAACCTCAGGATTCCAAGCGAAATGCCCCAACCACTATGCTGCTATTCCCTTCTACCCCACTCCCTTCCAGGTTAACCATGGACCTCTTGGTCTATGTGGCGGTTAAAGCCATATTTAATGTTAGATTAATTCAATCAATTTGTCCATTAGTTGACATTAAAAACTAAGATGGTTGCAATGGATTTTATTTATTGGTATTAGATATAATGGGGGATAATGCACTTGGATAAAGAAAATAATCATTTTATTTCATTCAAATGTGCATTATTTTCCTTCAAACTTAAGAAAATGAAAAAGTTTATTGGAATTTCACATTAAAAAACAATCCACCCTATTTAAAAAAAACAATGTCTGTTTTTTCAGGTGGGCTGAAATTCAAGTGCATTTCAGAATGTTTGGCTCCATTTTGCCAAAATAAAATAATAACATCCAAAATGCATAAGATAGACTTTTCATTCCTTTATTCACAGGTGAGCTGACGTTGGAGGAGTTCATCAGCGGAGCGAAGGAGCACCCTGACATCATGGATATGCTCACAAGGATGATGGATCTCACAAATGTCTTGGAAATCATAATCAAGGGTCAAAGGAGAAATGTGAAATGAGATTTAACTCAACAAACTGGAAAACGTTTTGCCGAGTTATGCTTTGTAAAAAAAAAAAAAAGACTTCTAAAGATTTGAACATTTTATCAGACAGTAACAATTAATGGCACAGAAATTGTTTTTATCTCCTCTGCCAGTGCTTGCAGAACACTGATTACAGTTTTGGTTTAGGCTGAAAATATTTTTGCAAAAGATTTACTAACTGACCTCTGTGAAATGTTAAGCTCATGGTTCCATATTGTGCAACATATGAATCAAATCCACTTTATTATTCAGTGTGTTGTTAATCTCAACTATTCTCAGTATGTAAGCAAACATATTGAGATTAACTGGAACTGTAGATTGTGGCTGAAAACTGCTGTTACTCACAGGAAACTGTGAGTAACAGCTATTAGCCTGAAACCAGAGGTGCAAAGACAGCTTTTTCTACTAACAGAACATATTATGTATTGTACATTATTTTTCCACCACTGAGATGAGAGTGATTGCCTTTATGATCAATGTGTTTATATATGGTCAATGTGTGTGTATATCTATATATATATAGATACACACACATATTAACAGTAATTAGACAATGTCCTTGTTCAGGTTAAACTCCAGATAGGGAAGAAATATCTTTAAAGCTGAAAAAAGTGGAAGTGAAAGGAGTGTCTTTTTTACATATATGTTTGTTTGTTTGTTTGTTTACAAAATCTAAAATTCAGTTGTAAATATGAAGCAATTACCTGTTAGAAAAGGGCGGAGTTTGAAGCATGTTTTTTTTTTTTTTTTTTATCTAAGGCAGGCATCCATAAAAAGCATTTTTAAGATTGAGATTCAAAATTAAGATTATTTTACTTGCAGAAGATATTTTTATCTTTGTTACTAATGTATTCAGATTTCTTGGATCTGCAGGCTTACATTGAGTAATTGATTACAAATCCAATGATCATAATGTAATGAAAACTGTGAGGGATGAGGCAATGTGCCACCAATGACATCCCTGTGTCTGTGGGGCTTTTGCATGACTTATATCATGGGTAAATCCCTCCTTCGATACCACCTCTTCCCTCAATGAAACCCATTAAAACAATTACCATCTTTAAATTCCTTAAATTAACAAAAACATGTATTCCAGGTGTAGTTGTCTGTATTTTGTAGTTTTACATCAAATCTTAAAATGTAAAGATTTTTTATTTCTAACAGACAGTTAGTTGGACTGGAAATGCTTTTGATTTTCCTGGAAGTTGCAACCTTCTGTTTCTGTGTAATATTATGTAAATAAGGAACTAATGCATATTTAATTGTGGCGTAATGGGTAAAAAGGTTTCGCAATACGTTTCAAGATGGTAGAAATCTGTTTGGGCTTGATCTAGACTAGACATTGGCTTCAGCTGTTGGGACCAACTGATCTGTATTTTTATATGATTACAAGTGGAAGTAGTTATCTACCTCCTTTTGTGGATCCCTTTAAATCCAGTATAAATTAGCTTAAGAGTGCCCTCTGCTGACCATTGTCAACTATTACAACACAATCATTCTATTATTAAAAGACATTCTTTTTTGTGTCTCATTTGTATTAAAATCTCTGTATCATAAATGATTTTCTATCATGTATTGAGTTCCCAAGTCTTTATTTTAACATATTAGAAATGTGTGATCATGTGCTATGATTTCTCAACTTCTCTTTTTTTATATTTTTAACAGCATCCTTATTTTCTTGTTTGAAAATTTGGGTTATAACTAACTTCATTACTCTTTGCTTTAAGGTCATTCAAACATCATCATGCTTGCCAGTGATTTCACAGAGATAAGTTTTGGTGCTAGCAGTTCAAATATTAGAAAATGTCAGACTGTGTTGCGTAAAGTAAATAGAGAAAAGATAAGGTTTGACTTCGAATAACACCCAAACGTTAGCCTGAACATATCGGACGATGCAATTACACAAGCACACTGATCAACCCACCTTTGCTGCTCGTTTAAAAAGCGATCTCTCCCAGCAGCTTTGCACTGCATCCATCTACCTTCTGGTCCCTTCCACAGCTCAGGAACAGCGATCCACCTGAACTATGCAGTCCGCTGAAGCCAAATTCAACAAAAACACCTTGTTTTTGACTCTGAAGCGATACAGCTCAGCTGTCGGCGACATGGAAAAGACCATTCTGCTGCCAAGCCTGCTGCGAGACGTCCCCTTTGACTGTGAAGCAGCAGATGAGACCTGCAGAGATCTCTACACCAACTACTTGATGCTGAAGGCCATTCGAAACACAGTGGAGAGCAGCCTGGTAGCCCTGGATGATCACAAATCAAAGAACACAACACTAACCAAGACTCTGGAGCCTTTCCTGGATGCTGATCCCGAAGCATTGTTTCTCTTTCATCTGAGAGGTCTGTTTAATGTGATGAGCGACCTCACAAAGAAGACTCGCAGCGTCACTGACAAATACTTGGACATAATTGGGTTGGCAAATTAAAAGTCAAATTGGCTGAGAAGGGTTTCATTTGGTGAACTGAAGTGGAAACATCATGAAAATTGAATAAATTTACTTGGCCAAAACTGACAACTAGTGTTTCATTTGTAAGCAGTCAGTTGCTACAGTAATTCATACTCTTGGTATCAAAAGAGAGTAAAGGGAAGCTTGAAAAGTTCAGTTGAGGAAACTGGATGTGATGTTTCCTAGAAGACGTTTTGTCTCTCATGAAAGAGGCTTCCTCAGTTTGGATTTTAATATGCTGCAGGTATTTTGTTCCCCCCAAAATTTGTTACACCTACAGTATATTATTCTAAGTCATTTTTCTCAGGCAACTAGGCGTGATGTTTTCTAGAAGATGTTTCGCTTCTCATCCAAGATGCCTCCTCAGGTCTAACTGGTGGTGCACTGAGAATCTTCACAGATAAGAAAATAAAGGTAGTATTTGAAATGAGTCATGCACCGATCAGTAAACAGTAGGTCAAATTGTGAATTTTATTTCTTAATATTTAGATGCTTATAAGCTAAATTTTAACCTTGTAGTGTTAAAAAAATGTAGAAATTTTGTTTATTTTCCAATTCTTTTACGTCC
This sequence comes from Cyprinodon tularosa, assembly GCF_016077235.1. NCBI lineage: Eukaryota > Metazoa > Chordata > Actinopteri > Cyprinodontiformes > Cyprinodontidae > Cyprinodon > Cyprinodon tularosa. The sequence continues at coordinate 96,825 of NW_024039052.1, read as the reverse complement.
AAATTTTTGACAGACTAAAGAGTAAATTATAGCACGTCTGTTTCTCATTCGTTTTTAAAATGAAAACCAGGAATATATGGATCAGCCCATTCTGTGATGATACTAACCAAACTCTCACCATGGACTAACTTACAGATTATTTTTTATTAGAAAAACTTAAATTTAAAAGAAATTTATAAAGCAGGGGTCACCAACACGGTGCCTGCAGGCACCAAGGGGCCCTCAAGGACCACATAGGGGGCCCTCTTCGTCTTCTGAAAACAGAACAACTCACTCAGTTGGTTAAGTTTAATTTTTTTTTTTTCTGTTGCTCTTCTTTTTAATCATTTATGTATTATTTTATCATGTTAACTATCTCATCATATTTCTGTGGTTTCAAAATGACAATTTCAAAATGAAAATAAGAAATGAATAAAAGAATAACATAAAAATAAAAATGACTTTTTATGCATGAGATTTACTGTATTGAACACTGATCCCTCCAGTTCATAGGTCAGTATTGGTAGCCCTTCCTATGACTCAGTAGCCATGAAGTAGCCCTCAGCCTTAAAAAGGTTGGTGACCCCTGCTATAAAGACAATCACTTTTATAGCATAGCAGTCTTAAGTCTATTACTTGCTTATGCATTACAAAAAAAACCTTAATCCATTTTTTATCAAATTATTAGACATTCCTAATTTTGAAGCACTTCAAATTTTTAAAATGTCATTTTAATATTTGACCTGCAGATGAACCATTGAGGCAGATTAAGTTCAAATTAAGCGCTTAATCTTCGGTCAAATGATCGGTGCAATTCCTATTCAAATCAGTTTGTCTGTTGATTGATTGGGACAAAAGCTTCATCAACGGGTCATACTTTCACATTTTTCCATAAAGGAACTACTGATGCACCTCCCCCAAAAGTGAATAAAGAACTCCTTAAAAAAAGACTGCAAAGACCAATGGGGAAGTGATGGCCTTGCAGGGTGCTTGTGTGTTGAGAAGGCTGTAAGTTCCTCAGCCGTTAACCCATTCTTGAGGGATGGGTTAAATGCAGAGAGCAAATCTTATCGAAATCTTCAAAACTGTTATAATCATTGTAATAACAAAGCTTAAAGCAGCATCTTTTGAACAGTATATCAGGTGAATTTAATTTTGGTAGATTTCTTTTATTATTTACATCTCTATAACGCAATCATTATATGACTGATTTCACAAAAAGGCTGCCAAATAAAAGAGTCGGTCCTTTTCCTTCCTTTTGTTGCCATGGTAGCCACTCAGACTTAGCGCACAGGATGGAACGGCTCCACAATCTCAGCAAAGGTCTTTTTTTCTGATGAAATAAAAATACAAAAAGAGAGAACTTTAGATTGACAGGACTTTTTTCTAAAGTACAGGGGTCCGTTTCATGAAGCAGGTTTACTGAAAACCAAGTTGTCTAAACCTGAAAACAGGAAAACTGATTTTTCCGATTCACAAAGGGTTTCCTCAGCCTCTGTTTTAGTCACTGGAGTAAGATTCTCCCCAGAGCTAACCTGGTCATTAGCAGGTTTTCTTCACTAAACTCAGATGGTCCTCGGTCCTTGCTCTCCTCAGATTTTTGTTGTAGTTTTGTGCATAAAAAAAATAAATAAAATTATATATATATATATATATATTTCACAAGGTCTGTTAGACATATTAGGTTTTAAAAACAAACATTGCATGTCTATTTGACGAGGATCTTATTTTGAAGAATGATAAGCTTTTTCACAGAGAATTTAATATTTCTAGGGAGAGGATTCTACAACTCAGTTGACAGGGCATGAGATCAGTTGTTTTTGGTTTGTTTAATATGAGCAAGATGCAGATCATTTTATTTTTATTTAGTTATATTTACAGTACATGAAGAACTACTGAAATTATTTTGAGATTACAAATATTTAGATTCAATAATTCCACGGAGGAAAGGGAATTACTTTAGTGTTAAGATTAGGATTCACTTGATGATACCAACCTAATAAGCCTACTGGCACAGTCTGTGGGCATTCTATGGTACTGATAGCTGCTTATAACAACCATTTATTGTGATGGCAACATCCGAGGCGCTGCAGCAAACAGCGACTTTACTGCGTAAACGAAAACTGAATCGACATTAGGAGGGACGCATGAGATGATCCACGGGTTCTATGAATAAGAAAGTTTTTATTTTTTTATCCTCACCTGCTGCCAGAAGACTTCACTGCCATAGCCCACTTCACATAAAATTACACATTAACTTGAGCAACAATCTTTTCCTTTGCCACCTTCCTCTCCTTTGTAGCTGTAGTGCTTTTCCTCTGTCTTTTAAACACACTCTCCTTTAGTTATTTTTTTGCATTTCTGCATTAAAATCTCTAGTTCCAGTGGGGTGAAATCCGCACTTCCTGTTGCCATGGTGACTCTTCGAATTGGTGCTCCACTGATAATAGCTTTTCACACTTGTTGTGCATGCACTTAACTCTGAATGGACCGAGTTAAAGGCACACTATGCAACATTTTTCAGTTAATTAATGTGTTCCATAACGTTATGGATGATTAAATGAGTCATTTCAGGTTGAACAAAGGTATTCTCGGCCGCCCTGGTGGTCTGTGAGGGAAATACCGCACTTGCAACTGCAGGAGCACCGACCCGCACCCACAGGCTTAGAAGTCTCGTGAGAGTCAGTCTTGCTTTACGGCGAGAACTGCTACACGCCCCCAGTTAAAAGCATTCTCGTTGCTAGCACAGTGGCGATCTTTGTGCAGTTATGCTACATTCACATCGGACGCAGCAAAATCGCGTCTGCTGCTTCATTTTTGCTGCTTGTACCAGTTAGTTCTGACAGCCAGAGCAGCAAAGCTGCTTCAGCCGCGCGGTGCAAAAGTGTGTCTGACGCGCGTTGGGCGGAGCTTCACTATCCTTTCTCTGCCTTGCAGCTATATTTGCTGTGATCAGTGGGAATAAAGTAGTTTTAATATGTGTTTAAGTGAGAAAATACACCTGAAAACGTAATCAGTGCCGTCAGTTCATTCAGATTATTATCCTGCCTTCAATATTTTTTCTGTCGGAGCTGCTCAGACCCCCACATACCAGCGGTGCGCCGACAGAAGGAATCCCTTCATCAGCAGCCTCTGGCTGGGTCGCCTCCTCGCGGTTCACGGCGGCAGCTGGTAGATGTTTTTCATCTAAATAATCCAAACTGCAGGCAGCAGGATCATAAAAGCCAACATATTCTGCCGGCAGATTTCTGCATTTTAAGTTAATTTAGGCGTCAATAAACTGTTTAAGAGGAGTGATCATCAGCGCTGTGTCTCTCTCCCTGCGTCAGATGATTAAACGCGCCCGACGCGCTGCTTCAGCTGCTCAAAACGCGCCGCCAGACCTTTTGCTGCGCCTTGACGCGCATCAACCATTGACTTTGCATGTAAACTCGCTGCTTCTGTCGCGCCAGCTGCGTTCGCCTGTCTGCTAAGCTCAAAACAACCGCGCCTGGCTTGACGGAGAAACCAGGAGAACAGCTGTGCATATTTACGACAGTGCACTTTTACTTTCGCCCTCTGGGGGGAGCCTCGCTGGAAAATCAACACCGGTTGCATAGTGTACCGTTAAAAATCAATTGAACTTATTGATAGCAGCTGTTGTCAAACTGAACACTCAGAGTTCCCGACTTTTGGTTAGATTAATTTAGAGTTGCAGATTTGAATCTGAATTTATCAAACCTGCTTCATGAAACGGACCCCAGGTTCCAACACAACAGAAAAAATAATAACTTTCATGTTTAAGCATTACTAAACATTTATCCAAAGTGACAAAAAAATTAGGACACAATAAAAATCAGTGCATTACTATCTATAGCCACAAAGCATGACATAGATTCAAATCCACATAGATGTGTCAGTGGCAATTATAAACACATTTTCTAACAAACCTTTATGACAAATGAGAAAAGGCAAAAACATGACTAACCTTTCGATTCAAATCTCTCTGGGTGGAGCTTAACATACTGATTCATGTCTCGGTCCAGCTTGGCATAGATGTAGTTTTCATATTTCGTGACATGATAACCAATGAACCAGCCAATAGTAGCCAGAAGGAACTGCCGATGGACACCTAAAGAGTAAGGACAAATATAATCGCCTTTATTGATTTGAGTAGTACATGGGTAGGAAGCTATTTGTTTAGCTGATAACAAATAAAGGTAAGAAGGGGAAAACAAAAGGGCAAAACGTGATCAAGATTATGTTTATTCAATGGCTGCTGTCTATCAACAGGAGGTTGGAATTATAATGGTCTGATTGGGAATCCCAATCTGCAAATTTCACTAATATCCGTTTTGTTTATCAGAACAAAACTAGACTAGTTTGGCATATAATTTTTTTTACTAGAGAGTTGGACATTTTCTTTTTGTCATCAAAAAAGTTCTACAAAAGTTGCTTTGTGTTCACATGTTTGCTTTAGTTTACACTCCATAGTGGATTTAACATGTATCACAAACATTTTATATATATTTTTTTCAAACTTGGTATAATTGCTGCTCTAAGTTGGTTGCTCTGTCAGCTAAAGGCATGTTTTAGAGTTTCTATTCTTCAGGTAACGATTAATCGATTACTAAATTAGCGGACGATTATTTCAATAATCAATTAATCAAGATTAATCCGATTAATCGTTTCAGCCCCAAATGAAAATGACATTTTATCTGATTATTTTGCCATTCCTTAAACTATACTAAAATATGCAACATATGAGCCAAAAAGTTTCTGGTGACTTTTTACTTTCTTAAACATACAAAAAAACTGAGTGACAAAAGGGAGAGTTTCTCAATAATATCTTCATTATCACTGAAATAAACAGCTAAATATTTTGAAATATTTGTACAAAACAGAACAACAGAAACAAAAAGGGGACGTAAATATGAAGGAATCTGAAGTGATTGAAATCAAAAGACCACATACACAGAAAATATAAACAAATAAAACGACATAATTAATTTACACTCTAAAACTGGCAAAGAAAATTGCAAAGTTAATACTAAGTAGAAAAATTAATCATCTGTTTACTATTCTTACAGAGTACCAGCAATGCTAACCTGCTCTCATTGGCGGCCTTTGGTTGAGAGCATTATGGAGCATCGCGGAGACCCAGCCGACACCGGACAACCACACCGAGTTCCTGTTCACTATTCCCGGAGGGGCGAGCGACTTCCCCTCGTCTGGAACAAACACCATGGTGACAATTTAACGCTGATATGTGCAAGTATTTCGTTGATCTAGCGCCTGTGCAGTCCTCAGTCCGCAGCTATCACCTCCCCGTAGGAAATCAAGGACAAGTCGTGCAAGTGAGCAAACCTACCGGGTAAAACAAATGAGGGCTGTTAAGGTTCCATATCATGAAACGCATTTTATTTATTTATTTTTTTTATTAGAAACAAGGGAAATATGTAGAATGACTATATATAAATTCATATACTTAAAAAGAAGAAAAATTCTATCCCTATTTATTTCCTTCCCTGAATTCTTGATAATACAAAGTAATTACATTAAAATAATAAACATCTTTAAAAGATTGAAGGGTTACACATCCACTCCTTAAATTATTTCTTATAAAGATAAATTCAAGCTAGACTAAATTTCAGTTATGATTGCTTTAAATAAATAAACAATATTCGATTAAGTATTTTTGGTATATTAGATTCACATATTCTTGATATATATATATATATATATATATATATATATATATATATATATATATATATATATATATATATATATATATATATATATATATATATATATATATATATATATATATATATATATATATATATATATATATATATATATTAATCTCTCTAATTTATGAACATTATTGGTATCAAAACCAGAATACATTCTGAATATAAAAAAAAAATCTACAATTTATTGTGCAGGAAAAGTTGCTTCCTTTGTCTGTTCCAAAGCCTCTCAGCTTTGTTTATTGGCCGAGTACGTGCCACCCACAATATGGCGGACGCGTCCGCGTACAGTTTTACGGGTTTCCTAGCAACAAAGACCAAAAGCCAAAAAACCCCAACATTCGCCTAAATACTGGCCACTGATAACTATTAAAACAGTATGCTTTTGTGATAAGGTAAAACATAAACGTATAGAATGTTTTACACTATATAAGGTAAATAGTTTATATTAATAATATACTATATAAATACAGTGGAGTTGAACTTGGTTGATTAGCAGTCCGAGAGTGGATGTAAAGCTAATGACATCATTGAGTGAAATCCCCTCTCCTCCTCCTCCTACTCCTCTTCCTCCTCCTCCCTCCTTGATCAGAAAGGCTGCTGCTGTTGCTACTGAGCTGCCTTGGACACAGCCTTCAGCCGGGGGAATTATGCCCTGCTCAGCAGCGGCTGCTTTGCCTATTTGAAGACCCGAACCTATGCATACCAAGTAGTTCTAAGTCCGGGGATATCCCCGTGTTGATTGGTGAGTGGAAATAGTTGTAATTTAAAAAACTATCTTATTATTTTGTGCATTGATGCGCTGCTAGGCTGTGATTTTTCTCCTCTGTAACTGCAAATAGCTGCCAAAATGGCTAGAATGTCACAGTAGCTTTGCTAGTATTAGCAACTGCTGCTAGCTTAGCTCTATTAGGTATCAACTCAGCCTGCAGATTAATCATCTTTGATAAGGATTATAACGTTAAATGAGATAAAACATGCACTGCAGGTCACGGGGCTTGGATATGGAGGTGGTGAAAGAAAAATAAACTCCACGACACGATGATGTTTATATTAGATGAACGCATGGGCTATTAATGAATGTAAAATGTAAACTAGGATGTAACAGTGTGAGCAAGCAACAGTGTGTCTGCTTTAAATGCATCTGTTAATGGTTTTAGATTGCATGCAGGATATTTTACTGTCACTGTTAAATGCTCATAACTGCATGCCACACCTTTTTAGATCTGATCAAACATTTGGTCAAAACGTTTTTTTTTTTTTTTTTATAAATCGTTTTAATACATAGAATTTATACAAGATAAATAAAATGTAATAAAAAAACAAACAATTTATATAAAAAAATAAATAAAAACAAACAGCAACAAATAATCATGTCTCCCCAAGTCACAGGTCTAGTCCTATAGGAAACACCAGGAATATTTGATCTTTAAAACTCAAAGTTGAACAAGGATGATAATCAGGGCGGAAACAATTAATCGTAATAATCAATTATTTAAATAATCATCAACTAATTTAGTAATGGAATAATCTCCTAAAACACGCCTTTAACTGATTGAGCAACCCACCTTAAGCAGCAATTATACCAAAATAAATAAAAAATATGTAAACAGTTTGCATGCAAGATAAAAAAAACTTTTTAATCTGTCAATATGCCCTATCCAGAACTCATCAAGTGGAAAAGTTTTTGTCTCACCTGGTTAAATTCTATAAAAAGTACTCTTTAAGGTGCCTTAAGGAGCCTTAAAATGCTAATTAGCCTCAAATGTTGCCAACTAATCAGAACTGCATTGACCTGTCTGTCAAAATTGAAATTCTCGCATATAGTCAGATGTTTCCTTATTTGCCACGGTGTATCACCTAAAGTCCTATTAAAGCGCAAGGAACTTTGTTGTTGTAATAGCAGAAAATGTTAAGAATCATGATTACATATGAAAGCCACTTTATTCACCAACATTTTATAACTTCGTCTTCTGAATTCTATGATTTCTCTATAGGTTATTATGAGCATGGAAGATTATGACTACCTGTTCAAAATAGTTCTCATAGGAAATGCTGGAGTTGGAAAGACATGTCTTGTCCGGCGCTTTACTCAGGTTTGTATATAACCACGGTTTTTGTAGATCTTATCAAAAACATGTCTGGGAATGTTTTCATTCTAAATATGTACTCAAATTATAGGGGCTTTTCCCACCTGGACAAGGGGCTACTATTGGAGTGGATTTCATGATTAAAACAGTGGAAATCAATGGGGAGAAGGTCAAGGTAAACACAAGCTACAAAAAGAGCGTTCACATAAGGATTTCTTTAAAGCTGGCCAGTGATTCTGTGTCGTTTGCTCTGTTTCACAGTTGCAGATATGGGATACCGCGGGACAGGAGAGATTTCGCTCCATTACTCAGAGTTACTACCGTAGTGCCAATGCCCTCATTCTTACTTATGACATTACTTGTGAGGACTCCTTCAGGTGCCTTCCAGAGTGGCTGAAGGAGATTGAACAGTATGCCAACAACCAAGTGGTGACTATATTAGTCGGTAAGAAAGTCCTGCTTTCTGCTTTATAAACAAGATAGGTTGTATCGTCTGCAGTGCACCAAATATTTGAAGGGCCCCTGTAAAAAAATGACCTCAAATTTCCATTTAATAATTTATTACTGACTACACAAGCTATTCGTAACCTTACTTCAACTTTAAAAAAAAAAAATGTTTTTTTGTTATTTGTTTTCTTTCCTGCAATCTCTAGTAGAGAAATTGGGGCAAACACTAAGCTGTTTGTCTTGTATTACCTGAATGTAGAACCCCATATTATTTTATTTTGGCTGTAAAGTCCTTATGGTTTAGATTAGTCTTGTCAAATTCTGACAAATTTGGGAACTATAATCTTATCCAAATAACTGTGAGCAACCTCCTACTAAATATAATTTCAGTGGATCTTGAGTGGTTATTTGGGTTGTCAACATAATCAATATCTCTGTTATGTAATATTAATATTCAGTGCCCACACTGTTATTTAATCATCAACCTTTCAGACTGCCATATGCGGTCTGTGTCTGGCAAATGAAAAGCTTGGATCGAGCTCAAATCATGGTTAAACTCTGCACAAATATGGAATAAATTCACATCAAACTCTACTGAAATTATAAGAATGTATTATTAAAAATAATTTAACTAAATGTCAAACATATTTCAGTAAAAAAATATATAAACTTTACCAAACTAGTGAAACTCAACTAAGCCACTACGTACACGAAACGAAAGGAACTACAACTGGTTGAAAACTAAAATCAATAAATTGATGTAATATCACAGTTTGGTATGGATTTTATATTTGACAGTTTGGAATGTAGTCAAATTAGCTTTTAACTAATTTAGAGCAATAGGAATGTGTTCAAACAAATTCATGATGCAAATACAAGAGTTAAATACGAAATTATTTGGTAAAATAGTGTTTTTAAAAACAATTTGTTTAATCAGAAATAATAACCAGTAACTTTTTCTTTAATGGATTCTTAACCTTCTGTGATTGTTCCTGTCAAAATAGTTAAGGTAAAAACCTCCTAGCTTCTTTAGCTAGGTTAGCTAATAGCTAGCAGACATAAGAGAACTCATTTAAAGTTTGCTCTTTGGTCATATTTTGGCAATCATATGCATTGAGTACATGAAACACAGAAACATTATTTTTAGTGTTTATTCGAGTAGTGAAATACATATTTTAGCTTTATAACCAACTGTTAGCATCGGGTACCATGGAGTCACCATTAGCTTCTTGTTAGTTTGTTAGCTTGCTTTAGACAACGGTAAATGCATGAAATGATCTAAAGTCCAAATTATTTTATCGCTTTTAATGCTATTTTAATGCTTTCTCTAACTTTGCCAGCCTTGTAACCTCTGTTGAAATCAGTGTTGAAAAGGTGGAGAGTTTCCAAAGTTCATGAAAGCTTAGCATGTCAGCCCCTCCGCTCCGTGCAGCTTCACCACACCGTAATAATGCTGCTTGGTGTTTTAAAGTGTGCAAACATGTTCATGAAAATCAAAACTAAAAGCAAAAAAAACAAACCCTTTTATTAACAAGACAAAAGAAAAGAATTTGGTTTGGGGAAACATTCCCTATAATGCAGATTAACAAGAAAAACAAACAAAATGCAGAGTGACACTACATGCTAAGCTAATGCCGCAGGGCTGTGGTTTTAAAGCAATGTAAAAAGGGGAGTAAAGCTCTGGTTTCTACAGCAGTGAACCTTCCAGACATTAGCCAATGCTACCTGTCTATGGAAACAAACAGCCCAAAGTTTGTGTTCTATTGGTCACCTTCCTAGGAGCACTGCAGCAGGAATCAGCTTAGGAAAGTATTAAACAGCTGACATGGAAGTCAGGTAATAAACAGAGAAGCATCAACACAAAAAACTACACTAAATGGCTCTCCTTCGTTCAGTTCTAAATCTATGGCTACGTTCATACCACAGCCTGAAGTGACCTAAATACGATTTATTTTTTTTCCCATCTGCGACCTGGATCTGATCTTTTCATGACAGTCTGAACAACACAGATCCGATTTTTTCCAATGCGACCCAGGCCGCTTGGCTATGTGGTCCTGAATTCGATACGAATCTGATCTTTTCAAATGCGACCTGTGTCTAAACGGCCAGGTCGCATCCATCCGACCTGAACGCCATTAATACGCGACAGTTGTCACTCTTCTGCATCTTGCTACGCAGAAACGGCAAGAACAACAATAGTGGACGATAATGCGGAGAGTAGTATTTATGTTTAACCATCTTGGAAAGATAGAGTTTTTAATTTTGGGAAAGATCCCTAGATGTTCTCCAGCACTACCATCCATGCTTACTTCCATAAACACAGAGCATGCTTGCTTGTGACGTCATTGCGTCCTCTACTGCGCATGCGGGACACTTAGGTTGTTTGAATGCAGTTCACACAGGAGATCACATACAAGTTGCATATATTTTGAGATGTGAACGGCAATGCAAAAAAATCAGATTTCACAAAAAAATCGGAATTGAGCAACAAGGCCTGCAGTGGGAACGTAGCCTATTTGAGGCTAATTTGGTTTAAAAATGACAGGTAGTAATACATGGTCTACTGTTTACTAAAGATGTATATTTATTTAAAATACATACATTTTAAAATAGGTTAACTGACGTTTATGGAGGGCCAAAAACTGACAAAAAAATACAATGAAAGGAGTAACCCTACCCTAACCCTAACCCTACCTACCCTAATTGCAGTGGTGCATGCAACCAATTTATGGAAATCTTAGTCCTGGCCCATGTACCTTTGCCTGGATACTTTTAAAAATAAAGGTCACTAGTTCCTATTATGTATTCCAACAAATAGATAAATAAATACCAATTAATAAAAAAAGAATTAAAGATAACTTTATGTAAATATGCTCTTTTTAAAATATTCAATGCATTTATCATTTTTTAGGATTCAGTTGATCTAAATATTTTTTTCTATATGTATTTCCAGAATATCCAGAATATAAATTCAGGCATTGACTCAAATTCAGGCAACATTGAAGTAATCTACAGGTGCTGGTCATAAAATTAGAATATCATGAAAAAGTAGATTGATTTCAGTAATTCCATTTAAAAAGTGAAACTTGTATATTATATTCATACATTACATACAAACTCATATATTTCAGATGTTTATTTTGTTTAATTTTGATGATTACAAATGACAACAAATGAAAATCTCAAATTCATCATATCAGAAAATTAGAATATTACTGAAGACCAATAAAAACAAAGGATTTATAGAAATGTTGGCCAACTGAAAAGTATGAACATGAAAAGTATGAGCATGTACAGCACTCAGTATTTAGTTGGGCCTCCTTTGGCCTGTATTACTGCAGCAATGCGGCGTGGCATGGAGTCGATCAGTCTGTGGCACTGCTCAGGTGTTATGATAGCCCAGGTTGCTCTAATAGTGGCTTTTAGCTCTTCTGAATTGTTGGGTCTGGTGTATTGCATCTTCTTCTTCACAATACCCCATAGATTTTCTATGGGGTTAAGGTCAGGAGAGTTTGCTGGCCAATTAAGAACAGGGATACCATGGTCCTTCAACCAGGTACTGGTAGCTTTGGCACTGTGTGCAGGTGCCAAGTCCTGTTGGAAAATGAAATCTGCATCTCCAAAAAGTTGGTCAGCTGCAGGAAGCATGAAGTGCTCTAAAACTTCCTGGTATGTGGCTGCGTTGACCCTGGACCTCAGAAAACACAATGGACCAACACCAGCAGATGACATGGCACCCCAAACCATCACTGACTGTGGAAACTTTACACTGGACTTCAAGCAACGTGGATGAAGTGCCTCTCTTCTTTTCCTCCAGACTCTGGGACCTTGATTTCCAAAGGAAATGCAAAATTTACTTTCATCAGAGAACATGACTTTGGACCACTCACCAGCAGTCCAGTCCTGTTTCTCTTTAGCCCAGGCAAGACGCTTCTGACGCTGTCTGTGGTTCAAGAGTGGCTTGACACAAGGAATGCGACAGCAGAAACCCATGTCTTTCATACGTCTGTGTGTGGTGGTTCTTGAAGCACTCACTCCAGCTGCAGTCCACTCTTTGTGAATCTCCCCCACATTTTTGAAGGGGTTTTGTTTCACAATCCTCTCCAGGGTGCGGTTATCTCTCTTGCTTGTACACTTTTTTCGACCACATCTTTTCCTTCCCTTCGCCTCTCTATTAATGTGCTTGGACACTGAGCTCTGTGAACAGCCAGCCTCTTTAGCGATGACCTTTTGTGTCTTGCCCTCCTTGTGCAAGGTGTCGATGGTCGTCTTTTGGACAACTGTCAAGTCAGCAGTCTTCCCCATGATTGTGTAGCCTATAGAACTAGACTGAAAGACCATTTAAAGGCTTTTGCAGGTGGTTTGAGTTAATTAGCTGATTAGAGTGTGGCACCAGGGGCCATCAATTTTGAACCTTTTCACAATATTCTAATTTTCTGATATGATGAATTTGAGATTTTCATTTGTTGTCATTTGTAATCATCAAAATTAAACAAAATAAACATCTGAAATATATGAGTTTGTATGTAATGTATGAATATAATATACAAGTTTCACTTTTTAAATGGAATTACTGAAATCAATCTACTTTTTCATGATATTCTAATTTTATGACCAGCACCTGTATTTGCTTTTATTTTTATTTCTCTTAGTTTTGATCTTACAGAGCCTTCTGTGTTTTGCCCTTATTATAAAAAAAATGAAGTTAGATTCATCATGGTGCTAATAATATATATTATCTCTTGACCAGAAATAACCTTTGTCCTGAAAGAACTATATATTTTACATTAGTAATCTGTGCTGAATATTGTCTTTGTCTTGGTGATTTCTAGGAAATGTAATTTCTCAGAAGAGCGACTATTTTTCTAGAATAAAGCCCTCCCACTCAGTCTTCATCCCCCACTCACAAGCACACACACACACACCTCAATGCTCATCTTTTCATTACACACAGCCCTGATAGGGTGCTGCTCACAATAACATGTAGGCTGGATGATTTTTGTATTTATTTTCTGCTCATTCTCTTTAAGGTAATAAAATAGATCTGGCAGACAAGAGAGAGGTTCTCAGGCAGCGGGCTGAAGACTTCGCTCAGGCGCAGAGCATGCTGTATCTGGAGACATCGGCCAAAGAGTCTGACAACGTCGAGAAACTCTTCCTCGACCTGGCGTGCGAACTCATTCGAGAAGCCAAGCAGAACAAGCTCGACAACAATGACACTGCCCCGATGCCCGGCGAGGGTAAAACCATCAGTTATTTGAACTGCTGCAGTCTCAATTAAAGGAAGCTCAGCTGCCTGGCCTCGGTAACTCCGTAGCCACTGACTGTAGAGCGTAGATGGCTGAGCCCCAATGCCTCCGTCCTACTAAGATGGCATAAAGCCAATGCTTAGTTTGCTCATGTTTTTTTCCCATGCCTTTTATAAGCATTACAAAGGAGCTACTTAGTTTTATTTTTTAAAGTGCTATCATTAGAATCCTACTGAGCCCCTAAAGGGACAATGAAGAGAGAGAGAAAAAACAAACAAAACATTCTTGTGTGTACCAGTTATAGTTCTCGTGCACATCAAATACTTTCTCATGTCAGACGGACATCTTCTTTTTTAAACTGTAATCCATTTTACAGACATTTTGTGAACATCCATCTATATCCGGTCTGTGGACAAGTCTTTTGCTGTTGCGTTTGAATGAATGTCACAACGTTATAAAGGTTTAATGTATCCTTTGTGCCGAAATAGACCATAGGACTTGAATTTTTGACAAAACACAATGGTGACGTCTTGCAAGCAATGCAGCAATGTCTTTGCATGGTAGCCCAAACTGAAAATATAGCTTAATTAGTTCATGCTCATCCACTTTAGTGAACATGGTCGTCAGAAACACTCATGCAATCATTCAAGAAAGTATCTGGTGCGCACGAGAAACTAACTGGTGCGCACAGGAAAGTATCTGATGTGCACTTTTTTTTTCTCTCCCTCTCTCTTCAGTGTCCCTTCAGTAGAAAACTCACTGAATCAGGATGAACAAGTGCATGTCAAAAAGTTACAATGTATTCAAAAAAGTTCACTAATCCTACCAAATCAGTTAAAAAAGTGAAACTTACAAGTTACATAGACTGAGATAGATTGCACACAGAGTAATGTTTTGTTTATGTATATTGTCATTTTCTTGGGTCAACTTTCACTATAATTACCCCATGGATTCTGAGTGAGGTTACAGTAGGGTAGGCCTGTTTGCTTCCCAATCAAGCATGGTGACACCAAGGTCATTTAAATGGGTATTGGTGCTTTTTTTTAAATCTATACAGGTTTCAAGTTTTACTGGAAAATGAAATTTGCATCTCAATATACCTTGACAGGAGGAGTAATCTTAAAATGCAAACAGTGGAACATTTTAAGGCTACAATTTAAGCAATTTAAACAATTTAAGGCTTGAAATATGTCAAAAGAATCTATGTAACTTCGGAGTTTCACTTTTTAAACTTAATTATAGTAGCAATTATTGTACTTTTTGTATCATGTTCGGATTTCTTGAAATGCACTCATGTTGGACTGATTATTCCTGTAATAAAAGCAGGGCTTCATTTTATCCTTATACTGGTGAAATAGCTAGACTTTCCTGCTCGGACATTGGGACCTGTTTTTCAGTATCAGTATTCACCAGCAGTATTATGAAGGCAAAAATCTCTGCCAGGTATGTTATTGTTACGAATCAGCTGATAAGATTTCTGGTTATTTGAGGTTATAACTAACATGTTTACATACACTTCATTTTGGAGATCACTAGAGTTGATCACGTGGCAAAAAAAAAAGAATCTTTAAAAAATTTAACGTAAAATCTGTTGCACCTTTTATTGTCCCTCACATCCTCTCCTGCTCTGAGAATCACATTGAATGATAGCTTTGTCATTCGAATATGTTTTGCACCTGTCATTACAAACTGTGAAGCATTTGTTTTTCCCATTTTTGACTTTTTATTGCTGCTAGAACAGGTTTTTATGTCATAAAAAGCAAAAACATAAAACAAAGTATTGTGTGTCGCTATTAATATTTTTTTTTTAGTATATTGGCAGTTTTAGTGATTGCAGATTCAGTTTAAAGCAGTTGGAAAGCCTTTTATCTGTGAAACCTTTAAGTAGAAAATATACTTTATGACTGTCAGCTGTTTTTTTCCCATTAACATACAGAATATTCCTGCATATGTCGGTGCTGGTCATGAAATAGTTTGAAGAGGTATGTCCATGTAGCTTTATATACCTTGTATTCGTATTATGCTTTCTGTGAATTTCTTTCATTGTTCAGCATGGTAGTGTCTAAATTAATCTCTTATTATTTTTCCCTAACTGCAGGCTGCTGTGTTGCACAATGCCATATACTGCACACTTTTAGTTTTTTGTCCTTTTTTTTAATTGTAACATTAGTGTTTCCTTGTACAGATTTATTACTGTAGTGCATCCCAGGATTTTTTTTTTCATGATTTTGTACTTTAATTTTATTTTTCAGTTGCTAGAAGTGCCAGAATTTTGTTGTTCTTTGTACTTAAGGTTTGAAAGGAGATCCTGGAAGTTAATTCTTTGTGACTTCACGTCAATTTTAATGAGATTTACAACTGAAAGGCTTTTTGAATTGATGTGCTTTTTTTCTTTTGAGTATAGAAATAATCCCTTAAATACTGTGTATAACATTAAACAGCTACACTAATTATTGTATGTTTGCTGTATGTTATTTTGCTACTAATGAGGCTAGATTTTCTTATAATTAAAAGAAAGTAATAATTTTCCTGTTTCCCTTTTACAAATTTTTTTTTATCAAAACGTGAATAAAAATGAAAGATGCAGCCACTGCAACTCTTGCCAGAACTAATCAAATATAGAACACATATGGGACAAAAAAAGTTCTATCCATCCATCAATCTTGCACTTATCTGGGGTCGGGTCCCAGGGGTAGCAGCTTCAGTAGGGAGCCCAGCCGAGGGAGGACTTGGCCCAAGTTGCTGGTTGTCCTAGTTCTCCGTCTGGGTCTCCTGCCGGTGGGACGTGTCTGGAACATCTCACCAGGGAGGCATCCTAACCAGATGCCCTAGACATCTCAACAGGTTCCTCTCGACGTTGAGGAGCAGCAGCTCTACTCTGAGACTCCGGATGACTGAGCTCCTGACCCTATCTCTAAGGGAGAGCCCAGACAAACTACGGAGAAAACCCATTTCAGTCGCTTGTATCCGGGATCTCGTTTTGTCATGACCCAAAGATCAGGACAGGAATGACCATAGATGAGGGTAGGAACGCTTCACAGCAGACGCATCAATCCGCCTGTTTATCTCCCCCTCCATCTTCCCTTCATTCGTGAACAAGACCATCTGATACTCAGCTGAAGCTGGCTCTAGGGACTTCGAATTTAACAAGCAAAATATTATCTCACAATCAGTTAATCTATTTGTTTTTCCTCACCTTTACCCCAATCTGCTCTATTTATTTGTGCAGACATCTGTATGTCCATCAAGCCATTCATCTATCCACCTGTATTTCTGTCCATCTTTCTAACCATGCATCAATCTGTTTCATCATACCGTCTTACCTGCTTGTCTGCTTGCTGCATTATTTCTTACGTCTACAGAAACTGTAAAAACAAAGAACTTTAACCCTCTCAAAACTTCAGCTCTGGATTGTAAGTTCTTGCAGTTTGTTCAGATCCCCTGGGCAAAGCTTTTCCTACATGGTGTGTCCAAAAAGTGTGATCAGTCAGAAATGTTAAGTATCCCAAGTTTAAACATTGCAAGTCTTATAAATACTCTAGTAGGAATGAGGGCTTCCCTGGAATATATTTTTCCGGGTAAAGTGGGTACAGAAGATCATTATTCTGTTTTTTTTTTGCAGAATACTCTAAAGTCTGTTGAATAAACTTAAGTTTTATTTTTTTCCTGCTTTATAAATTTGATAAAAGATCTCGGCTATATGTAATCTGGAAAAGTTTGGAACTTAAACATGAAAAACGTATCAGACTAGGTTATTTAGCATTGTACGGTATGGGCAGCTTTAGTACTTGAGTCAACATTCAAATATCAGATAAACCTCAAACTCCCATCAACCATTGCGTTAGAGACGACCAGTGTCAGCGTCTTCTGTTTGAAGGCGCATCAGCCATCTTGTGAGTGGCATTTTGTAAGCCCCAATCAAAGTTTTCTTCAGTGTTTGGAAACTTTGTTCTCCAAGGAAAAAGAATAATAAATTTTTTACTCTCATCTATTTTGAATAAACCGTTTTAATATATCTTTGAACCAAACTATGTTAAAGCAACCAATGGGTAATGCAAACTGTATCCATACATATGCTAAAATCTAATTTTATTTGTCTCCAAAATTTCTTGAATTCATTCAAATAATATGTACAATGAACGTTTTTCAAAAATATCATTCTACAGGGCGAAGATAAAACTAAAAATTACTCAGTGTTTAATGCAAAAATATAACTATAAAAATATAACTATAAAAGAAAATATAAATAATAATAGTAAAAGATAATTTTATTATAGTTATATAGTCAAAACTAAACAGTATTTAGTACTTCAGTCATTTTACATTTGCATATCAAATATATTATTTATACTATTAAGGACTTCTTTTTTTCTTTCTTTTTTCCTTTTTTCTTTCCTTTCTTTCTTTTCTCTAGGCCCTATTCCCCTTCCCAGCTTCTTTTCCTCATAATGATGAGGATGATGACAATGTCATTAATCATCATCATGAAAACTATAATGTTTAGCCTATTAGCTAAAAAAATATGGAATTGACATGAACTGATTAAGAAGTCTGGTCAAAAAAAAAGTACATTTGTTAATACTCATTCCCTCATTAACCATATTATATGAAACAGAGAAACATCAAAGCAGGCCAAGAGCACAGCTTTTACCTATTGGAATATTATTCTTTCTCTAAAGTGTTTTATGCCTCCCAAAAACAAAAAATAAAACAAGGCACCCCAAAATTTGTACACTTGAAGAATGTTTTTGTAAAACTAGCGACTATATATTGTTGGGAAATAATGTAAAAACAAAACCATAAATAAATACCCCTCACAAGATGGCGGCTACGTTGACGTACGTCCCTTAAGCTCAAGCGGCGTTCAGCTACAAACCAGCCATCTGCTTTGTTTACCTCCCTAGCTGCTTGCCTAACAGAGATAAATCAAAAGTTTGGAACATTTTCCAAGTCTTTTACATCTAATATTCGCTCTGTAGAGGCGGGTTTCAGAATCTGCTCTCAAACTAAATCCAAGTTGACAAGCTAAATGGCAACACCTCCCTGGACCTGCTGACAGAGCGAATCTCACTTCCTCTCCTCTCCAGGGCGAGTAGACTTAATGCAACTGCAGCAGACATCATGCGGTGATCATCTGCAGAAGTACAGCACAGCGAGGGTTTTACACTGGAGCTGCATGATGGCTGGAGGCAGGAGTTTGGACACAATCGCTGCTACCTGTGTCATAACTTTGTGTTTGACTTGTTTGCACGTGACCTCATTAAAGTCACAACTTTTCACCAGACTTGGAGAGCAGCGCAGCACCACGGAGCCCCCTATCAGCTATAAAACATTATACTTCGCTCAAAAGGTGAGAGAAAGAAAAAACAACCATTTATTTATTTTTTTTATTTTTATTTCTTTGATATATGCAACCTTATGCATTAAGTTCTTAATTTGCTTCCGCCTTTATTATTTCTTTCACTTCCCCATTACTGCATGATTCACACCTTTGGTAGTCAAAGAAAAACAAAAATGTTACCTGTATTTTTAATAAGTGTTGCGTGTAATTGAACTTGAGCATCCAGTGTAGTTATCATTTTAAAATTAGTATTATATATTGTTTGTGGTAAGCAACATTAAACATAAATCAATGTGCTATTAAATGTCATGTATTAATGTTAATAATCAATATAATTGGCCCTAGAATGGATCTTTGAGGTAGTCCACGTGCTTTTTATTTGCTTGGATAAGTAAAGTCTATATTGGTACTTCCAGTATACTTGGAGAAAGATCCAAGGACCTCACACTATGCAGTGCAAAAATGGATTATACTGTGTATTAATTAAGCTTTCTATTAAGTCTTAAAAATTATTGAAATGGATTATAACCTGTACATGTTATTCATAAAAGAGTCCAGATTAAATCCCAAAAAGTACATACATTACCACGTTTTTAGGTTTAAAAAGCAAAAAGAAGGTATAATATAAAGAATCAATCATTAATGTCCAGATTTAACTAGTCTAAGCATTATATATTGATTGACTGATTGACTTTATTGATCTCACAATGGAGAAATTGACTTGTTATATCAGCTCAAATAGTCAAAGAAGAAGAATGTGCCAAAGGAAGAAAAAGCTGCATGGGATGTATACAGTATATACAGTGTGTCCATTTTTTTAAAAATAGGATCATATAGATGGATATTTATATAAATAGCTATTGCACTGGGTGTCAAATATAAAGAAACAGGTTATTGCAGAGGGTATCAAATGGTACATTGCACATTATACATTGCACAAGTTATTGCAGTTGTAGTGTCGTGATGTAGAGTCTGGTTGTAGCAGGGATGAATGACCTGTGGTAGCGCTCCTTTTTGCAAACAGGGTGTAAAAGTCTTTTACTAAAGAAGCTGCTTAGCTCCTCTACAGACTGGAGCTGAGGTTGGAAGGTGTTGTCCATGATGGATGTAAGCTTGGACAGCAATCTTAGTCTAAAGGGAAAAAGGGGTTTGCTAGTTTTACATAATTTCCAGAACAGAAAATAAAATCCAGTTAGGAATACCAACAAAGTTTACATTTTCTGAAATGGAAAATGTGTTATAGCCCTGATTCTATCTGTGCAGCGTTTCTATCTTTTATGGATTTATTCATTAGTTGGTTTTATTGTCCAAAGTTTCCTAAGAGGAAAAAAAAATAAAAGACCACTTGCTCTTTATAAAATCCCCACTTTACCTGAAACCTAAAGAGGTTCATGTTGTGTGTCTACAAACAATGGGTGTTTCCATCTGACTTCCTGTAGTGAAGGGAAAGCCATCACAATTGGCTCTGTTCCTGCCAGCAGAACCGGAATCCTCCTACCTGGCTTTCTGCCTAAAGAGGTCTCCAGGGCCCAGTGAAAATAAAACGATTTACTCCTCTGGGTGGTTTGAAAGATCTTCATTCAGCCTGCACATTTTCTTTGTATCGTTACTTCGTAGAGATTCGGATTACATTTCGGATTATGTGCAGCGGTACACGGCACATCTTGTTGTAGTCAAAACAAGAAGCATCTGGGTGCAGTGCAAATGTACATCAATCATGCCTCATCTTCAGGGACAACGGTACTAAAAAGAGATGAAAAAAAGAATTTAAAATTTTTTCACAATTTGCCAATAGTTTTCAATTTGTAATTTATATTTTAATCCTTTGTTGATCATGTGTGTTGTTATATTGGCTATTATCAATATAAAAAACACACACGATCAATCACTATGAGATTATATAGGCCTGATAGTGATGGCTCAAAGATACTGCAAATTATCTCATTTGTTATTTACAAAACTCTTCTCTTCTTTTGTTTTTGAACCCCTGTAAATTAAGCAGTTAATTATTAAAGAAATGTAAATGATTTTTTTATTGAAAAAAAAACAAGAACAGCTCTTTCAACCCTAACATTTGAAAGGGAATAAGCTCTGACTTACTGTTATGTTAGATTGCTAAATCATTTATTAATTTGTTGTAACTATCAAGGAGCTTAGAGCCGCCTTTCTGTTGTGATTAATTATTAAATGTTTTGATCAGCATCAGAGGTGGGATGACATTGGGGATGGAGTGCTTTGACACTAATTTGCCTAATAATTCAAAGCAGATATCCAGTAATCAGAGTCTGTATACTAAAGTGTCTCCTGCAAGATACTGTTAGGGCTAGTGCATAAATATTTCCACCTTAGACACCAATCTCGGGATTCGTTTTCAACAAATTGTTAAACTGTGATTTTAAAAATATTGCAAATAGTTAATCCAGCATGGCAAATGGAATTGGACTATTCAAAAGAAAGAAAAAACAACAACTTCCTTTTATATCATGAGTCTCACTTCTGCTTCTCTAAAATGTGCTGCAAAAATAAGCAGCCAATATGAATCTAAAACATAAATTGATCTTTTTTAGAAGCTTCTTTACATTCCTTTCCTCTGACTGTATTTTTGAATACCTTATTGATATTGAAAATAGCTAAATTTGAAGCCCTTTCCCCCAGTAATGACTGCCACTCTGAAAAGTGGTGTCAGCGTTTTCAATGATGGTGGTCATTTCCATAATCAACTGATCTCAGTCATGAGTAAATTTCTCTGTACATCTAGTTTATGTACTTATAATACACTTGTATAGTTCTGATTTCTGAATGAAAAAGTATCTACGTAAAAATGAGTATCATGCTTTTGTTTGTACATGACACCATTGTTTTAGACATTTTAGTCCTTATTTGCCATCAGGAAACGGAGACGTCTGTGTTGCTATGCAAACTGATGAAACCAGGGAAATAATGTGCCTTCTGGTAGTAAAGGACAGTTATGATAAAGCCTCTGCTCTCAACAATGTTTTGATGTGTAGACAATGCTCCACACCTGTTCCTGCCCACAGCATCCTGTCCAATCAACCGTGCTGAAAAGAATATAAAGACCATTTCCTCTCTTTTAACGACCCCCCCCTTCCCACCCTTATTGTCTCGTCTTATGTAAGCTCTCGTTTGCCAATCGGTGAGAATTGTGCACTCCTTAAAGAAACGTTAAAAAAATAAAACCGTTGTGAATTACTTTGCAATACCTATATTAGCTCTTCTGTTATCTGAAATTTAATAACTTCTCACCAAACCCTTTCCAATTTCACCCAACTTAATTAATAAAGCACCAAAAAAAAAAAATAGAAAAGCAAATAGACACAAACTAAATGAAATAAAAATGATGAAACTATCTTAAAACAGACACCACGCTGTGTATTAAGAGTTTCCACAAAAAGGGGGGTGGGGGGGCTTTTAAAGAAGATTTAAAAACCATCAGGGATGTCGCCTGTTTTCCACACGTTGTAGTTCAGGCCGTTGTGATGGCAGCGCCAAGTGGTTCAGCGTTGTCATAAGGAAATCCTTTTGACTCCAATCTGTCTCTAGACAATGAATGGAAGTGTCCTTTAGCATCCTACAACTTAACTGCTGCAACTGGTCTGATTATTGGACTCTGTGTGCTTAAAAACCAAATGTAGGTTCAGGACATTTTCTATAGTGATGATAAAGATCTACAGTGCAAGTTAAGGCTTTTTTTTTCTATATTTCCTAACAGAAGTATGTATATTTTTTATATATATATATATATATATATATATATATATATATATATATATATATATATATAATTTATTTATTTTTTGCTTGAGTAACAAAGATCAATAATAAATAATAAATATGATGAGGAAGGGAAAGTACTCTGAATACCCTAAATTATATCCATTGCTCCTGGACCCTTTAAATAGTAGAGTTCACCTCTTCTTTCTACAAAAACTCACTGGTTCTGGGAAGGCTGATGAGGTTGGACATTAATTGGACAGAAAAACTGTTGGCAAATCTAAACTTTATGAAATAATGACATTGTGGAGAAGTTTGTCATAAGCTATGGAGGGACACATCAAACGTGAAAGAATGTACTCGGATAGGATTAGACAAAAATGCTGGCCTACAAACAAAAAACCCCATTGGTTATAAACTAAGATTGCCATGAACACAGCATCCCTCAGATAACAGAAGTTTGAGAAGGGTCTAGGAATTATGTGTGTGTTCATGTTCTTAAATAAACTGCCGAATTTAACATGGAATGGTTCAAGTCAAAACCCATTCATGTGTTATAATTACCCAATTAAAGTCTAGACCTTAATCTGATTAAAAAGGCAAGACTTAAGGGATGATAATCCTTAATACTGTCTGTCCAATCAGACTGAGCCTGAGCTATTTGCCAAATAATTATTTCATTCTCTACATGTGAAAAGCAGGCAAAGACAAACCCCAAAGAAATTGGATATTAAACTGTACGTATAATTTTGAAAACTTTAATTTATATTTATTTAACAGTTATGCTTTCATTTTTGATTGTGTATCATATGAAAAATTTATATATTAAACACATAACAAAAAATGTCTAAGAACAATACCATTCCAAAGCAGAGCGTAATGTATGGAAGAGGATTAGAGCCACTGGAAAAAAGAAAAGTTAACTGATTTTTTTAATTTTATTTCAGTTTAATATGGGGGAAAAAATTTTGTCTCAGAATTCTGACTTTTTTCTCAGAATTCTAACTTTTTTTAAATCAGAATTCTGACTTTTTTTTAATCAGAATTCTGACTTTTTTTAAATCAGAATTCTGACTTTTTTTTAATCAGAATTCTGACTTTTTTTTTAATCAGAATTCTGACTCTTTTTTTAATCAGAATTCTGACTTTTTTTTTATCAGAATTCTGACTTTAATCTCAGAACTCTGACTTTTTTATCAGAATTCTGACTCTAATCTCAGAATTCTGACTTTTCTCAGAATTCTGACTTTAATCTCAGAACTCTGACTTTTTTATCAGAATTCTGACTCTAATCTCAGAATTCTGACTTTTCTCAGAATTCTGACTTTAATCTCAGAATTTTTTTTTTAATTAGAATTCTGACTTTAATCTCAGAATTCTGACTTTTTTTAATCAGAATTCTGACTTTAATCTCAGAATTCTGACTGTAATCTCAGAATTTTTATTTATTTTTTTTTATTACAATTCTGACTTTTTTAAAAATCAGAATTCTGACTTTTTTTTCCTCAGAATTCTGACTTTAATCTCAGAATTCTAACTTTTTCTCATATTGTACTGAAATAATATTAAAAAATCAGTTAACTTTTTTTTTCCCCAGTGGCCCTAATCCTCTTCCGTAGTAAGGTGCTGCAACCACTAAGATATTTAATTGAGTCCAAATGAAATAGAGGCTTTGACCACATGGTGGCAGTAGAGCTTCAGTTCTTTATGTGTTATGAAAGCAGATTTACAGGCAGTGTGTCATGCATACTGAGTGGATGAGTTAGCTTGGTTTTGCTGAAGCACTAAACCCCATAAAGAAAGGGTTCTCTCCCGTCTTTTTAAAATCCACATTTTATTAGAATATTTTTCTCCGTGCAATAAAAAAGATGAAGATTTTGCTTCAGAGTCATTTTATGGTTAAATTCCACCTAAGCTGGATAGCTACCCTTTAAAACATCGGAATAACCAAAGATATACAATGGAAGACATTCATGATAAAGTAGCTGAAGTTCTTTGTTCACACACGTTACAGCATGTTTGGCCCGTACCAGTTATCTCTGCTGCCAAACTGCAGAACATTTCCTTTAAACTGTCTCATTGTCCGCTCACCCTTAAAAAACACTGCCAAGTGCAGGAATTGAGGCTTGAATGAACACACTGAGGCCCACAGAATCTTTTTGCTGTCACTGGCTCATAAAAACCCTGCCTCCTTTGTTTCTTCCATGGAGGGGACAGAGCGACGATAGGGGGGGGGAAACAAAACAGAAACATTTTGTATTTAGTGCTGAGAGCTGTTTCAGAGGCTGGACCTTAGAAAAACCTCATGGGGTCGTTTTCTCCCCGAAGCTGCCTTTGTTAAGGAAAGAACACGGGGAAATATGGTTGAAAGGGAAAGAAAATGTCCAGGACTCCCTGAGGGTTTGTGAAAAAGGATATTTCAGAGCTCGAAGAAGCTGGAACTAATGTGGCATCTTCTTTAAATGGTTCCAGAATTTCTCTATACAAATTGGTGCTAATTACCCTAAAGTCCAAAGTCGGGGTGTGACCTAAGAGCAGCTTACATTTTAGAAGTGTGGCCAATTCATACTATGTTCTTTTTATTTCATCTTTAGTTTAAATTTGACATTTTTTGTTTTTGGTGGGGAGAGGAGGGGCATTTATCAGATTGAGGTAGGGCTGCAACTAACGGATTATTTTGATAATCAACTAATCTGTCGATCATTTTATCAATTAATCAATTAATAATCGGATAGCCAAAGGTTAGACTTTTTATGTTTTCTTAACTTATATGCAAAATATTTATATTTTTTCACAATTTTGATATGCACAAATCAAAGCAGAATCATGTATTAGCATGATACAGCCAGAGTCCAGGCTGACATCTGACTGAGAAGATGCAGCATTGTAGCATACCTCACCCTAGTTTGCTAAACAGAACTGGTCGTCAGTTATATACGGTATGCTGGTTTAGACCCAACCTGCCGTAATCTACAGCTTTAATTGCAGAGACATGCCTGTTCTACAAAGCACTGCTTAGTCTTTCACATTTCTATTTGTAAAAAAAATTTAATGTTTTCCTCCCACCTCAGATACATAGACTACTTTCTGTTGTTCATCGCACATATTTACTTATGCTTATCTCAGTGATGTGAATGAATGTTAAAAAGTTCAAGGGATATTAGTGCTTTAGCAAGGCATCATTAACTTATTCTAAATAGGCTCCTAGAGGTTTGCTTCAATTGCACAAATGTTAATAAATGACACCCTCTACAGCTGTTCTTTATCAAGATATATTATTAAATAGCTTTTCTTAATATCTTTTTTTAATAGTTTGTGTGTCTGGTAATAATGAGTGGAACTGTACAGGTTATTATGGTATCCATGATCAGGGCAATGAACAGTGTACCAATGATCAGAATAAGAAAGAGGCTAGTACTGAACATAGAGCCTGCTTCTGTAGTTGCATTTAAATTGACTATTAAGCTGCCCCTCATGATCCCATCTTAATTCCCAGCACTGTTGCAGAGAAATAAAAAATCATGATCAGTTCATGCTTTTAAATACAGAAACCATTTTTATACCAGAAAAAGAAGAAAGTTATAATCATGATTTGACTCATTGAGTCTATTTTGCTAACTTTTTATCATTTTTCATGTTTGATTTTACCTGATTATTTTTTTCAACATATTTTTTTTAGGTAAATTCCTTTCCATAATTCTTGGAAGGATACGGTAAATGTTTACCAACATTGTGAAACATGTGTAACAGGTTTAAAGACACAGAACTACCTTGTTTATTGCAAATATAATATGTATTTGGAAAGGTAATGATGCCCCCCCAAGTCTGCAATATAAAATGGGGGAAAGAAAATCAATGAAAATGAGAAATGCTGGAGCCATATCTAACTACTAATGAAAATTGATTTGGCCTAGAACCAGAAAGCTGAAGCATTTAGTAGCTAAATCACTGATGTAAAGCAGGATACTTTAACGTTATTAGTGTACCATGATATGGTATGAATGCAGAGTGGCTGAGACAAAAAGGCAGAAATAAAACCCTAAGAGGGCAAACGGATTAAGAACTTTTTACAAGTTGAAAAGTCTTAGTATCAATAAATTCAATCTTAATATTGGCATATGTCATTAAAACTTTTTAGGCAGAAAAATATAAGCCTGTAAAGATTGTGGTGTTCCGATTTATATTTAGCTGCTCGTTAAGTGTTTTTACAGTCAAGAAAAACCTTCAATTTTTACATTAAAAATGCTTTTAAAAAGTCTTTAAAACATATTTTAACATGTAATTCTTGTTTTTATAGATTTCTTAAAAATTATGCTAAAATCCTTTAAAATATCTCAGAACAAAATAAAATACAGACTTTGATGGTGTTTCTTCAAAATTACTTTCACTTTTTTAATTCTTTTCCTCCTAATGAAAAGTTTCAAGTCTAGGCTGTAATATTTAGTGTGCAGGTAAATTTTAAATCCCAAACTAATGAATGCATTGCACAATTATCTGTCAGAAATAACCATAGTTATTGATGCACATCAATCTATATGCATCATTTGTTGCTGACCTTTTTTTTTCCCGCTCACAGATTGATCACTTTGGATTCCTCCAAGATGGCACCTTTAAGCAGAGATACCTTGTGGCTGACAAACACTGGCACCAGCCAGATGGACCTATCTTATTTTACACCGGGAATGAAGGCGATATCACCTGGTTCTGCAACAACACTGTAAGTATCCACGTGTCCACCCATATGATCTAGTTTTATATAAAACATTTACCTGTTTTCTTGTTGTTGTTGTAAAAATATATATATTTTTTTTTCAGGGCTTTATGTGGGAAGTTGCTGAACAGTTGGGCGCCATGCTTGTTTTTGCTGAACATCGCTACTATGGAGAGTCCTTGCCATTTGGACAAGCTTCCTATAGTGTGAGTTAAGATACAAACAGGCTAGTCTACACGCAATAAACTACTTTATCAATTTAATTATATTAAAGATTATGCATGTTAATAAGATATCCATTTTTAAATTGAAAACCTGCAGGACAGCAAACACCTGAATTACCTGACATCAGAGCAGGCCCTTGCAGATTTTGCTGTGCTGATTGAGAACCTAAAAAGTACTATACCTGGTGCACGAAACAGCCCTGTCATCGCCATCGGAGGTTCCTATGGAGGGATGCTCTCCGCCTGGTTCAGGATGAAATATCCTAATATTGTTATTGGGTAAGCTTTTCATGCACACATTGCATGGTTTATGTATTTTTTTTATTTGATGGAGTGAAGACAGACACTTGAAACTAGTTGACTTGTCTGGACAGTAGTTTAGAAATCTTCTCTGTATAGTACTGATGGTAATGGATTAGAGGTTTTCCAGAGAAAAAATAGAATCGGTTCTGTTTGTTCTCGGCTTTCAGGGCGTTGGCAGCGTCTGCACCAATATGGCAGTTTCCTGACATGGTGCCATGTGGAGATTTCTATAAAGTAGTAACGCAGGACTTTGCCAAAAGTGGCGATAACTGTGATGCAAACATCAGAAGATCATGGAAGGCTATAAATAATCTCTCCTCTTCAGGTGAGTTGCACTGTAATGAAGCGCTTGTCTGTCTGCAGGTAAATCATTTGCAACTGCTTTAGATTAGAAAAAGCATTTAGTCTTATCTCCCATAACATCACTTGTATTGTTTATCAATAAAAAGTGGTACTTTTTTAAGAAGAGACCTTTCTTAGGGAAGAATATTATAAGGTGTAGCTAATCATTTTGAATGTTATTTGAATGTTTTAAAGCTCCAATAATTATTTGCACTTTTAATGATGTGAACCTTCATGTTACCTATTTAGAAGAGCATGTAATTTCTAAAGGAAGTATAAAGATTAAATAGA
The DNA here is from genome assembly GCF_016077235.1 of Cyprinodon tularosa. Taxonomy (NCBI): domain Eukaryota; kingdom Metazoa; phylum Chordata; class Actinopteri; order Cyprinodontiformes; family Cyprinodontidae; genus Cyprinodon; species Cyprinodon tularosa. Next base: position 68,381 of record NW_024039052.1, on the reverse strand, counting down.
AATTATTCAGGTTATACACTACCTGCTTTGAGAATGGATTATGTACTGCATAGAAAGGTAGTTTATGTAATTTCATTCCAGTTATTTTATGAGATCCATTTGAATTAATAGGAACAAAAAGGAAAATCTTAGAAAGAATTAGAAAAATAATGAAAAGGTATTAGATTTAAAATGAGCCTTGTTGCACAAAAAAAAAAAAAAACGGAATTCCTTGCTCAAGGTAACTTATGTATGTATTTCCACAAACGCACCATGCACACAAATATGAGACTCAGCTCCTTTGTAAATACGTTGAAGTAAATGAGTGTTTGCTTTCTCCTGAACAGCCTAATTTGACAAGAAGCTCAAACATCTAAGCTCTGATAGCTAAGGAAAGATGTGGTTTTTATATTATGCTCACTTCTCCTGTTTTTATTATACAAAAAAATCATAATGAAAAGCATTTCAGGCATTCTGCTTCATAATGTTTTTGTTAAATTTTGACTAAATTACTTTTTATTTTTTTCCACCTACCATCAAGCATCTGGTCTTCAATGGCTGTCAGAAGAGTTCAGTTTATGCACTCCTCTAAAAAACAACAACGATGCTGTTAGCTTTAAAAGCTGGCTTCAAGAGACCTGGGTGAATCTGGCCATGGTGGACTATCCGTACGAAGCCAATTTCCTTCAGCCCCTGCCTGCCTGGCCAATCCAGGTAAAGACTTTTGGATCCATTTACTGGGAAATACGTTGTTTTATAGCCTAGCTCGGGTTTAGTTGTATAATTTCTTTCTTTTTAATTTCTTTCTTATATCTTTTTCCTAGATGTGCTTCGTGTGAAAGAGAAATAGAGCCTGTTAAGATCTATTAGAAAAGTCAAGTCACAATCAAACTTTAAATAGAAAGTCGTTATGCTTCTTTAATGCAATTACAGCTTTGAGTATTTGGGATGCTTCTCTTTCAGCTTTGAGCTTTTGTAGATTGATCAAAGTTTTCGTTAATTTGTTTTTGTACAAGGTAAGTCAGATTGGGCAAATGGCATCGTTGGACATCACTTTTTTTTTTTTAATTCATAATTAAATTGATGTGTAAACCTTCACACTGAAATTCCAACTCATAATTCTACTCTGACCGGAGCCCTTCTCCTGTAGATCTAGGTGTATATTCCAGGTCATTCCCCTTAAAGACAAATCTCTACCCCAGTTTCAAGCCTTTTGGGGTCACCAGGTTTTTACTAAATGATTGCCCAGTATTTGGCGCCATCTATCTTTTCATAACCCTGAGAACCTCCCCTATCCTTTCTGAAGTATGACCATTGCCATGGTGGAATGGTGTCTTTACGGTGCAGTTTAAGTCCCCTTTCTCTCATAGCATTTTTCCTGTTGGCCAAAAAGTTGTTTTTGGTCTCATATCTGTCTTACTAATGACTTGCTAATAGGGTTTTTTATTGAGGAAATTGAATGTAAAGGGGCCTGCTATACTTTTCAAATTTGTATTCATTCTTTTCTTTGTGTGGTTCTATCTAGGGCTGCAACTAACTAATTATTTTGCAAATCCATTAATCTGTCGGTTGTTAATAATCGGATAGCAAACTGTTTTTCAAAGACTTTTTACTATATTAAACCAGGTGTAACTAAAACATTTCAGCTTGAGGACTTCTGAATAGAGCATATTGACAGACGAAAAAGCTATTTTATCTTAAATGCTAAAGTTTTATATATTTTTTATTTATTTTTTTTTTTTTGTATAATTGCTGCTCAAGGGTTGGTTGATCTGTCACCTAAAGGCATATTTTAGTCCGTCTATTTTAGTCTATTTTAGTTTAGGCATTTACTAAATTAGTTGACGGATTATTACAATAAGTGATCAATCTCAATTAATCTGAATAATTGTTTCAGCCCTACTTCTATCACATAAAATCAAAATGAATGCATGGAGGTAATGGAATAAATAAAAAAAAAAGGGCAATGAGTGTTTTCCGCAACTTTATTTGGGGGCAGTGCATTTTCATAAGTGTATAGTAAATGCTGTCTTTCTTTACAGTCCTTTAGTTTGCATCCCAGGGTTCCCCACCAGAATCTGTCTTCCTCTACTCTGATACATTTCTGTTATTTATTTTTGAGCCATTGAAAAGAACCATGAGCATCATGTTACATCATGTGAAATGAGCACTAAATGGTCACTTTTATTTTTTTGGTTTCTTTATCTTAATGTATGCAACCCCTATGGGTGGTTTAAGCGGTTTAGGCAGTGGGTGCAAAGAGGAGCTTTTTTAATGACAAAGCTAATGTGATTATCTGAGTGTGTGTGAGAACGGGGTATTGAAGGCTTAGAGGAGGGAAATCTGTTGGCAGAGATGAATGTATAAAACTAATCCTATCTGAAAAGTACGGAGAAGGTGCTTTGGAGCTGTGGGTTTTTTTTCTCTCCACAGTATAAATCTTTAGTCGGACATGTCTGTGGCCCTCCTCAGCCATCGACCACCAACTCCTCCCCTGCCCAAAACAAAAGCCTTAGTAACAAACTCCACTCTGATGCCGATCCCCTCCAACCTCTAAAAATAAAGAGAGCCCAGTTTTTCTGCCTCACAAAAGGTGCAGAACAACAGCGCTGTCCAATTCTGCCGCTGCAACCATAACAACACACAGCGAAATCAAACAGGAGCCGAAACGCAAATATTTATCACTCATGTTAATAACGCAGAGAAATCAGCTAGTCAAAGAAAACAGGAATGAGACCTAAACCCTGTGACATTTTTAAATTATTTAACTTGTCTTTTTTTTCTTCTAAGTAATAAATTCAAGTTCATTCCAGGCAGTTTCATATGCAAATCAGGCGCCACCTTTATGCATAGAAAAACAATTTATGGCCCTCAAGAAAAGCATTCTTTAGACTCGTAAAGAACTTAAATCTAACAGTCGGATGCCTGAATCTTTTTTTTTACTCACACAGAGCTTCTAAAAGATGACCTAACTTTGTTTTGGACCAATCTCAGTTGTTTTTCTTCTGCTTTTAAACAGCGGGGGCCATTTCACCCCTTTGCCTTTTCTACCTTTGGAGTCTGGGCGGTTTCATACCTGACACTTCCAAGATATTTGCACACATACCACATTGGTATCGCTGCTCCTTAGAAACTATATAATAGTAGCTCCTGCATCTTTTGAGTTTTTAGGAGAAAAAGTTGTTTTTGTTTTGCTTGGAAACGGGATTTTTGTCAGTAAAATAATTAAATAATATACATTCAACTAATTCAAAATATAAACACACATAATATAGATACAGATTTGTGAGGAAGCAAATTGACTTTTGAAATCTGCTGTTTTTTTAAAGGTGGTGTGCAAGTATCTCAATTTTAATTCCACCGTATCAGACTACCAGCTGTTACAAGGTGTTGCCCAAGCAGCAAAGGTCTACTACAACTACACTGGAAATTCTCCTTGCCTGAATACATCTCAGACGGCAACCGGCAGCCTCGGTGCCCTCGGCTGGTTCTTCCAGGTACACAGCTTATGGATTTACAGAGATATTAGTCTGCAGGTTTACCTCTCAGAGTAAATGTGTGTTTAATCCCTCCACCTCAGGCTTGCACAGAGATGGTGATGCCAATGTGCACAGATGGAGTCCAGGACATGTTTGAACCAGAGGAGTGGAACTTCCAGGCCTTCTCTGATGAGTGTAACTCCGTCTTCGGTGTCAGGCCTCGCGCCGATTGGGCTGGCACGGTGTATGGGGGGAAAAAGATTGGTTCCCATAGCAACATTATCTTCAGGTATGAAAACATGCTGAAATACAGGCAATGCCAGTGGTTTTTTTTAGGGGGGTTATTGATGACTTAAATAAGAACTTTTTCCTTGCGTAGCCTCTGGTTGTTGCCTTTCGTTTTCTTTTTTATAATTTTAAGTAAGTAGAATTTTATTCATTTAGGTTTTATGGAAAAAAAAAACGTACCAAGTTCTTCACAGAACACAAGAAATAAGTTCTAAATAATCTTAGAACTCAGAAATCTTGGGCTGAAGCCCTATTTATTGGGGGTCTAATCATGCAGGGCTCTAAAAGTTTCAAAATGTTTATTATGACACTTCAAATTAACTCCAGTCGAATGAAGCTAAGGCTGGAATGTGAGCTCTTCTGCTTATCCCTGTGAAAAGTCTTGCTATAATATTCTGCACAATCTAAATGCAATTCACAGCAAATTTGTTAAAACAGGTAAAGGAACCATTAAAATAATCCAACAAAGACAAACTAAAAGCATAAAACCATCTCTGATTCACAACAAAAGACGGTAGATTTGAGCTTCTTAATAATTATTTATTAATAAAACATTTTTTGAGCTAATTGATTTGAATGCTAAACAAGAAATTTCCGTCAAGATCTCTGAGATTTTAATGAAAAACAGATCCTAGGTAGTTGATGTGCTTTCTGAACTTAGAATTCAGGAATCTTTATTAGTTTTAATCATTAAAATGCTTTAATTTTGTTGGTATTCAAATAATCTAGGGTTTCAAGGAACGATATAACTGTATCATCAGCATATAAATCACACAAAACATAATTAAAACAGCGAATGATCCAGCCTAATGTTGCAATGTAAAGTAAAAATAGGATTGGAACAAGAACAGGTATGGATGTACATCTGGGTCTGAAGAGTCTGAGAACATTTGTTTTATGCGAACCCTGAAAAATCTCTTTAAAATGTAAAATATAAACTACTGTTAAACAATATCAGGCAATCTGAAATGTGGGAGCCTTTTAATCAAGATGACATGATGAACTACCTCAAGTCCAAGAGGCCTAAAACTGAATACTCTCTTGAGTCAGCTGCAATTGCGTAGTCCCCACATATTTTAAGCAAAGCAGTTTCCATTGAGTTAATGTCATGAAACCCAGACTGTAAGTTGTCCAATATATTGTTGCTCTTTAGAAAATAAGCATGTTTATGCATTAAACCCTCTTGAAAAAACTTGATATTAGATATTGGGTAATAACTGCTGTGTAATGAGTGAGCAATGTGAGATCTCTTTAAAATCAGGTTAACAATTGCTTGTTAAAAATCAATAAGGGCTATGCACATTTACTATACACATTTACTACAGTATATACATTTACTATGCACATTCAACACAAAAGATGAAGAATCTTTACGTAAACAGGGCTCACTTCAATCAAACACATTGATAAATCGGAGGACATCAAGAGAGCTTGCTTTTGTTTTCATACGAAGCAACTAATATCCTGGAAAGTAACAGAATTAAAACCGGACCAAGTTAAAAATGACAGGTCTTTTACTATATTATATGTAAAAGAAATGTTGAAGGACAATTGCTAAACTTAAATGAGCATCTTTAAAAATAATGTAGAAACAACTGCAGTCGGATTTAGTATTGACTCGAACTTGAGGGACATCAGGAGCCACCGTCATCTTAATGCAATGGTTCTCAAACTTTTTCTGTCATTCCCCACTTTGGACAAGGGGGAATTTTCAAGCCCCGCCTGTCCCCATCGCCCCAACACAATACTAATGAAATATGCAACAATCTTAAAATGTTCCAATTTTATTGAAGTAACAAGTAGTATCTAAATACAAACTATCTACATCAAATAACAGCAAGCTCAAAAATAAAGAAAATAAAAATGCAGCTGCCACTCTGCAATCTGTTAATAAAAGAAAAGAAATGAAATCCATCTGGCAAGACAGGTCTATTTATCCCTGCATCAGTGGCTGCAATGAGCCTGTTTTGCATTGCACAGTTTCTCAAAACGGGGTTGCAGGCTTGATACTGCCACTCGCAAGTCATGCTCAATGTTCAGCTGAGATGGGAGTGGGAGAAATAACGTTGTTAGAGAAAGACAAAAAGTGAGTAAAAACACCCAAATAATATAGAGCTACTTTTTTCTGTCCATTAATGTTTATTATTATTATTATTTTTGTTTTATTAATGTTTAATTTATTACAATACTAACCCTCCTCCTTTACCCGGTTTGTGACCGGCAAAATGAACCATAAAGAGACACTATGGCGGAGTTACAATTTTTTTTAAACTTTTTTAAACGTTTTCTTTTTTTCCCTTGTGGTCCACCAAGGAGCCTACAAATCACGGTACAACATGAACATGCTGCTGTGTGAATCAAACGCCGTTATTTATTTAAGATAAAATATTTCAAATTCAGTTATTTATGATCAACCTGCGCCGTCAATCCCGGCGCATGTGCGCTTTATTTGCAGTCTGGACGCTGAGGGTAAACATGCTGTGTCTCTGCAGCGCTGAGAGGGACTCCTGCGATAGCGGGGGAGAACGGGGTGGGGATGGGGGAGGCGCCCCACGGCAGCACCTGCCGCTGGAGGACAAGAAAAGGAACGATACGTGCTTTCATGTAAAAGTCTCCAAAAGTCGCTAGATTTGTCGCTAGTCGCTTTTTTGAAAAATAGTCGCTGGAGGGGTCTGAAATCTAGCAACAAAGTCGCTGAGTTGGCAACACACAACATTATTACAAATAATATGCCGACGTTACGTCAATCATTATTTTGGCACTTCAGTTCCAGGTGAAATGTTTCTCATATCTAATGTTCTTTTAATTAGACTGCATGTAGGCTAGTAATGATTACTTTGTGGGTTTGATTGGTCTAAAAAGCGGCAACATACAGCTATAAGGACAGTTTGCTCTCACACGTTCTACATTTCACACAACACACACCCACACACACCGGAACTTGGCGCGCCCCACCTGTCACGTCTCAATTCCCCACCAGTGGGTCGCGCCACACACTTTGAGAACCGCGGTCTTAATGGTACCAAACAGGGCTTCAGGGTGTCTTTCTTTAGAAGCAATGAGGTTTGCAAAATAAACAGTGTGGCTTTTTTTTTTTTAATTAAACTTGTCATCTAGAAAAAATGAATTATTTCTTTTTAGATGTAATCTGTGTATTTCAAGTTTCGATACTTCTCACAGGCGTTCAACTTTGCAAAAAGTTTTCTACGTATATTTTCAATCATTCTAGATAAAAATTTCAAACATCTGATGATGTTTTACCTAAAAGATGCCACCGCATTTGAAATAGATTTACAATGATTGTCAAAGGTTTTGACAAATGTAGACACATCCTCTTCATCAATGTTAGAACCAAACAGCAGGAAATCGGTCAGAGCTGTCCTGATTAATGATTCTCCTTTTCATTAACACTTGTGGTTGTAATGGGTGCAAATTAAATGAGAGGTTGAAATAAATGCAGCTATGGTCACTGCCATTTGAACCTGAGATACTAATATGATTATCCAATAGAGAAAACTAACGAGTGGGGTATACTAGACAAACATAATTTTTGTGGTTATTTTTTCATATTTTAAGGAGCATTATCCTACTAATAGACCTAATTAATACCCATTTAAGGTTTTCCTGTAGAGGCCAGTAGATCATTTAAATGGCTCCTATATCACAAACCGTAAACTTTGAGAAGATCTCCCATCACTATGGAAGACCAATAGTCTAGATATGGCAGGCCCTCTGCTGTGACCTACAATGGATATAAAACACTTTTCCTTATATTCTCTTAGTGTTTCAGTTAATCCCTCATCAGTGTTTGCAAAATCTCAGCAATCAGTGTGAACTATTATAAAATGGAAATTTGAAGGCAAATCATGAATTGATTTGTTCCTTTATTCTTTAGAATTTGTTTCCACAACCTTGGAGTATTTAGACATTATTTCTGTGAAATCTTAATTTCAGGACTTTATTTGTTCGTTTTTTTATTTTATTTTATTTTATTTTATTTATAACAGGATGAAGGTAAGATCCTTCTGCTTTTTATTTATTTTATTTTATTTTTTTTTTTTTAAAGAGAACAAATCTTATTGTAGGAATGATTAACTTTGCTCAATTTTGAGCTATAATCCTGCAGCATGAGATCCATCCCTCCTTCTCACTTGGATCAGATTACCCCGGTAGGACCTTTTAATGAATCATTCATTTATTCAGGTATGTTGGGAGAATTGAAATCAGCTAGAAGTTGCAGGATACTAGCTTGGGTAGACATTTGTTGGACAACCTAGGTAAGAAATAAGAACATATTTACCAGCAGGTGTGCCATTGAGCACTGTCTATAGTCTGAAACACTACATTTTGATATAACTTTCATTTTGGTTTGCCTTATGTACTGTCTGCCATTTTGCTCCTATGCTAAGCTGTTCTCATGCAGGTATACACTCGCATGGGCCCAGCTATGTACACAAAACACTAGAGAACAACACAGAGAGATGATGTGTGACATCCTACCACAGTTCAAAATCAAAGATGCAGTTTCTGAGTCCATCAGATTAATATTCTAATAGAAAATATCAAATATTGATGAAAATTTTAGCTATATGAAGCAAATACATGACAATAGATACATGACATTTTATTTGACTGCTATGCTAAACGCTGTTGTTGAAAGATGGATTGGTTTTTCACTCTTGTATGATGATGATGATGGGGCCATTAAACTGTGAGCTCATGCTGCTCAAGAGATTAATAATAACACAGAATCATCAGCATTTTTTTTTCTTGATTTTATTTCAAGCAAAGCCTTTATTGAACACTTTTAGTGGCAGTCACATCCTTGATTACTTTAATAAAGGGTACACTATTTTGTGACATCTACATTTTCATTCTGTGTGAGCGCGTCACTTTAATGCCCCGAATTATTCAGAATGAAGTCTGATGGGGGTTGCATTATTTAGTATAAAAGACCCTCATGAAAAATATTGGATTTCAGAATAAAAATGAAATTGAGTGCAACATTATTATTGTCAACTAACCAAGTAACAAAAAGTAGAATTTAAAAACACTTTTGTTAACCGAAATAAAAATAAGAACTGGGCCTTACAGAACAAAAAGAACTAACCAAACAAAAGTATACAAAATTAATTAAAACTAAATTATAAGAGAGAATGTGCTTAGTTTTAGTTTGTGTCTTTATTACAATGTGAATATGAGGACTAGTCTCTAGTTGCTGTTTTCACTTAAAAAAAAAAAATATATTTTCCATACCCCATAACAACAGCAGATGGCAAGTATGACAGATCCTTTTTGTGCTGCTGGTCTGTCCTTATCTGGGATATTTTCTACTACTATTATTATTATTATTATTATTATTATTATTTTATTTTATATTATTTTTTTTTTATTTATTTCCACACAATGTAAATGGTATTAGAAAAACTAGACTAAAACTATAGGCATTTTCAAAAAATAAAAACTAAACATAATAAACGTGATAATACTTCAAACTAAAATGGAACTGAAAATCAGAAGTCAAATCTAATTAATAAATGAATAATAAAATCAAGGCTATTTAAACATTGATTGAGCATGAAGACTGGCTGTGTTAGCCAGTACCATACCATTAATCGTATTTATTTCCAGAAATAAGTGATCCAGGGTCAATGAGTTTTAAAAATGACCGTAATTGGTTAAAAACAGACAAAACAAGAACATTAACAGGCTTCCTTTATCCCTCTGAATGGAAATTAGACTTGTTCTCACATATGGTAAATCTTTTTTAAACTAGTTGCTTCCCTAGGACACCTGTCTTATAAAAAAAGCCAATTATTTGTATTCAGGGTTGGTTGAGAGCAAATTCCAGAATTTTAGCATGCTTTATCTTCTAAACCAGGAAGGAAGTCTTTCAAATTCTGTTAATATACCCAATTATCAATGTTGCAACAGGTTGGAATTTGCATACATTTCTAAGTGTTTGTCTCTGATGTTGATGCTTTAGTAACGGAGGACTTGATCCATGGTCAGCTGGTGGAGTGACATCCAACATAACACAGTCTCTGGTTTCCATTCTGATTCCTGATGGCGCTCACCATTTGGACCTCCGCTACAGCAACAAACTCGATCCACCTTCGGTCCGAGATGCAAGAGCTTTAGAGCTCAAGTACTTTCAGAAGTGGATCAGGCAAGCTCAGAAATCAACTGGAACTAGACCGTCCATTTCCAAAAACTGGAAAATGTTTACATAAGATCTTTAGTGGTGTGAACTGCAATATTTAACGTCAACCGGGGCGACACGGAGATTCATAAGGTGCTGTCTAATAAAATGATGCCAAAGTTTTGCCTTTTTCTAAATCTTTTTCTGTTTTTTGGAAATGTCATTTTGTTTGCTATTTTTTATCTAGTTAGAAACACTCCATTTTAAATGGGTAAAATGTTTTGCTTTTCATTTTTGCAAAGATGCTACAATAAATATACTTTTCATTCAGTTACTCAAACTCTCATTATAATGACTTGGCAAATATTGGCACATTTTTATGTGTATGAATTAATTTTAAGTAAAATCAATTATGGCTTTTCTGCCCACATGATATTTTTCTTTTTTGGAAATCAGGACTTTGGAAACCCTTAATTTTTTATTTTAAAATGCCAGTTTTTTGTATTATTGAATCAGCTAATTTAGTCACTTGCTGTTTTATTTTGCATAAATGATCCTCAGGAGAAAATTCTGACACCAAAATATGAACTAAATTCTTTGAATTGAATGTATTTGCTGCATTAAGATCAATAATAAAATACAGTTTTCTGTTAAAGCATTTTAAGTGATGCTTTTTTTTGTGGCATTTTTTCTGTTGTTCTACAGTAGATGTTACAAATTACAATTAGTCAAAACAACAAACAGTGGCTTCTGAAACTTCTCATACCCTATTTGACTTTTTCAGCATTTCATTGTGTTTCACAATAAATTCTGTAGGTGTTTTATTAATACATTATCTCAGATGATAGACTACCCCAAAGTGGACGACTGTGGAGCTAAAAGAAAATATTTGTACCGGTATTCACTCGAATCAATGCATTGCATTTTTAGTTAACAGGTCTTTTACAGTAGGTTTCTGTAAGCATTGCATATCTAACAAAAAGGTTTTCCCACTCATGTTTGCTAAACAGCACAAGATCAGTCTGATTGAATGGAAAGTGACTGAAAATCATTCATAGGTCACTAAAATGACTTTGTTTTAGATCTGGACTTTGACTGGACCAGTATTATGAACCACTGTTTTATTGCTTAGAGCAGTAGAGCTTTCCTGACCCTTTTTAAGAAGAATGTCTCCACAGCATGTAGCTGTCTACACCATGGAGACATTCTTTTCACATCAATCAACAATGTTGGTTATCTTTGTCTTCTCTGAGAGAGAACTTAGACTTACTCAGAGACTTAGACAAAGTTTATTGTCATTTTTTATACACAGAGTCTACACAAAACAAAATTTTGATGCATACTGTACAGCTTTTCAGCAGTGGATCAGCAGGTTAGTAGTGAAATGAACATTTCCATTTATAAAGTGCAGCAGTGATGAAAATGTAAACAGTTTAGGAGAAAAGGAGATCCAGTTAAAATACATGGTGCAAAAGGCATTGATAAGGAAGGTTCAGAGCAATGCTAAATAATAAAATATGGTCCAAAATGCAGTAGATCTCTGAGCTGAGTTCTTTTTAAAGGGATTTGAAAAATGTGCCATGTAGTGTGATGCAGAGTCTTGATTTGTGACTATTAGAGTTTTCAACAGTTCACCAGTCTGATGGCAGTGGGGAAGCTGTTGCAGAACCTGCTGGTCCTGCATCAAATGCTTCAAAGTCTCTTCCCAGAGGGCAGCAGGGAGAACAGTCCATGGTGGGGGTGTGAGGGGTCATTTATGATGTTAGGGGCTCGAGACACGCAGCGCTGCAATGAAATATCTTTAATGAATGGATTAGGAGCCCCGATGATCCTCTCTGCTGTTCTCACCACTCTCCTCACCTTTTTCCAGTCTGAGGCGCTGCAGCCTCCACATCACACAGTGAGACAGCTGGTCTGTGGTGCTGGTCAGAAGAAGTCAGTTTTACAGCAGGATTGCTTTCTAAACAGCAAAAGTTTCCTTTACCAAATCATTCAGCACCAAAAATAATTGAAATTAAATAATTTTTTCTTAAAATAAGTGCATTTCTTGAATTGAGGAGGGACGTAAGTGAGACACTGCCAATGGAACAAGACAATTTATATTTAAAATAAAAAAAAACAACTGCATATTATCTAATTATCTAATTTAAGAGTAAATATAATAATTCCATCAACAAATCAACTTATGTACCTACTCAAACTAAGAGTAAATACATTTAATTTAAGAACCTCTTATTTATTTCTAGATCATCTTTGCAATGAATAAAATGAGCTCATGATAGTTCAATAAAAACCTAACTGTACCTTCTGCATAATCTATAAAATAATATTTTATTGCAGTTAGCAATGAAAATAGGGGTGTGCTTGCTGGTTGCTGATTTTGAACAGACAAATCTATTTGCACCTTGCATAAAAAGCAGCTTTGATCATGCAAAAAGGTTCAGGATCAGCCCAAAGTTTTTTTTTTCGTTTTTGTTTGGAGAATTTTCCTGTCTTTATTTTCCTTGCCAAGCTTGCATAAACCCTCAATTTTTTAAGTCCAGGGCTAATACTTGTTATGTCAATAGATTGTCCTGCTTAAGCTGTTAATCCTTGCAGCTCCTCTGGAGTCAAATGAGGTAAATCCTGCTTTTAACTTTTCTAAAATGTTATCCCTGAACTGTTGGATGTGTTCTTATGATCTTTATTTACTCATGTTCTCCATGAATCTTTCACAGAACAGCTGTATTTACAAACCAGACACATGAAGAAGAAGAAAAAAAAGAAAATCAACTGATTAATATCTGAAGGCAGATTGATGTATTGGATTTTATTTAGATGAATCGGTCATTTAAATACAGGAAAAAAATAATCAGATTGTTTCAAGAAATAAAACATGAGGAAATCTTTATATGTAAATATGTTTACAAGATACTGTGCTGTTTTTTGTTTTGTTTTGATACAGATGTGGGATTGCCGTGCTGGAGAGACTGTTTGTCATGTTTATGAAAAGATTTTAGCCATAAAGTTTCCTTTCCACCAAGAAAGAGCAAATGAATATCCTCGAGATTTAATAAAAAACAATCGGAGGAGGCCAATAAAGCAAGTAGTGGGAGGTTATTGCGGTTATGGCTGCTGACCTTACCCCTGTGGACCAACCTGTGGGATTCCCCTTGGCACACATTCATTCCCCGGCTGCTATTAAAAGTTTAAATTGTGGGACCAGGACAGCCTGTAGACTCTGAAGACTTTTTAAGCCCCCCTGCTAGTTATATTATTAATCCATTTCCAGCAGTTCTGCAGAGGCTGTGAGGGGTTGTTGGAAGGTTAAAAGTGATGCAGTGAGATGATGCAGACCTTCACAGACATTTTTTTTTAGTTTACTCATATTTCTCTTTAAACTTGTTACCCCTTGAAGCAAAAGTTCCTGACCCAAACATGACCTTGTGAAGGAGATGAGGGCAAACCAGTGCTGCGCTGGTATGTGAGTTTATTTTCCACAAGGAGTCGTCACAAAGCCCAACTTAAAGCAGTTTGTCACAGCCTGGAATGAATCTCAGACTCCTCAGTGGAGTTAGTCACTTCTAAACATGGGGGAGGACGGGGTCTCTGGCACTAAATGCCCTTCGAAAAAATGTTTCTCAGGACTTTGAGAGGTCATTAATTTGGTGGCTCTTTTTTTCGCTCCCTGACAATCGTCATCAATCAGAGATGTTATTAGTATTCGCCTGAGCTCAAGCTCTTGAGTTTGTCCCTTTTTAGACAGACCACACACTATTAGGATAAGATTAAGCTTGTGCACGTCACATCACATTGTCCCTTCTCACTCCTTCGGGGTTTAGTTCTGCTGAATAAGTAAAAGCTAATAAGCAGGGCAGAAAAAAACGAGGAAAAGAGAAAAGTTTGCGAAATTACATTACCCATAATAAGCCGTCCAACATTTAGTTATTGGGAGTTAACACTGCAATAAAAATTTTAAAATGATTTAGAATGTCTTCAGGGTTTAAATATAAAGACTTCTAAACTGTGCTCTTGGTTTCTATTTTCTAAGCATGGCTGTCTCTACCCATCCCCTCCCTTTCCCTCGGCCTTAGTGCAACAATAGGAACTTGTTTCCGGGATCTCTGCGTCAGACTCCATGGTCTGAATGACCTACCAGTACAAAAGCCAAGACCCCCTAATAAGAAAAAAAAAGGGTTGCGGTTGCTTCCTTCACTGTGATTATGTCACTTTGCCAAAACCCTGCAACTAGTAAAGAAAAAAAAAGATATATCTTTTAAACACCTTTACATGTCATATAATTAATTTATTCTGAAGTATTTTATTAGGATTTTACCCAATATTCAAGAACATCATTGCAAAGCAGAGAGAAAATGGGTTTAACATTTTTTAATTGATAAAGCATGAAATTTGTGAAAAGTTTCTAAAGTAAAATTGACTCCTTTTCCTTTAACTAAACTCTTTGTAGAATTGCCTTTTGCTGGATTTAAAGCTGCAAGTCTTTAAGGGTAACAGCTTCCCCAAATTTGTATTTGCGTACATGAATTATTTTACCATAGATTCCCAATAGAATTTTGATCTGGAGTCTGATCTGCCTTTTCTTACACATGAAACCAACCAAGACTGTAGCGCTGGCTGTACTGTATGTTTAAAGCCATTGATGCTATTGTCGAGTTCTTTTGCAGCCTCAAACAGTGACAGTTTTTTGGCTCCATCTTCTCATCAACTCCGTCAAGCTTTTCTGTCGTCTCAGAAGAAAAGCATTGTCACAGCATGACGTCGCCACCGCCATGTTTCATGGTAGGGAGGGAGAGTGTCTTCAGGGTGATATACAGTTCTAGTTTTCCACCACACATACTGCTTGTGGTATCATCTGAGCAGAGCATTCTAGTCCCCTTGAAGCAGCCTGCAAATATGACTTCTTATTAATTTTTCATGAATGTTGCCACTTTACATAAGGCATACATTTGTGCACAGCACAACTTTATAGTTTGTTTTATTGACAGATCTCCCCCAGCACAAAGTGGTGCGGCTTTGCAGCTCTTCACTTACCACTGTCCTTTTGGTGGATTCTCTAATTAATGCTCCTGGATCAGTTTAGATGGATGCATACTCTTTTATAAGGTAGCAAACATATGCATCAGTGTTCTGAGATTTAATTAATTTCAATTTTCGCAGACCAGCTTTTTATTTGTAAAAGAAAATAAAGCATAGTTTTTATTCATTTGGAACTATGTGTTGGTATTTCATAAGAAATCAGTATAATGCACTGCAGATTACAGTTGGATCATGTTAGTGTGGAAAAATGCAATGCGTGTAAATTTATTTTAAGGTGCCTTACATCAGAGTTGCATTGGTCCAGATCTTCACATTTGCTTTTGCTACACCAGTATTTGTGGTGTTTAAGTTTCTTTCAGTCCAGAGAGTTGTGTTGGCCAAACGGTTGCATAATCTCCTTTCTGCCTGGGAATTAACATGAGAAAGAAAATAGCTCTGCTTCACTGATTTAATCTTTTAAACACTTAAACAACTCAGTCTTTCTAGAAAATTAATGGCCTGTTGTTCTTTTTTCTTCTTAGTGAAAAAGAGATAACTTCTATCAAATGGTTGGGCAAAGGAAAAAAATGCCAATCCCTAGATAGATAAAGGGTGTGTCCCTTAATTTGTTTTTAAGCTCAAAACCTACTTTAAAGAACTTTAAGAGCTGGCAAAAACACTGACTGTTGGACACATCATCTGTTGTATATACTGCTGGCAATGAAACTTCCTCTAAACACATGACTGTTTACAGCAGCAGTTTCATATCCAGGATTTCTTAAGGTCAACATTTCTTCTGGCACACTGAGCCCCAACTGCACTTTATTCCCCTTTAATTTAACAGCTCCGGCAGCTTTTCTAGTTAAATCGACTGTTCATTATTGAGACCCGTTTTACGAAGGGGCTGTGAGGTGCAGTTTAATGAATCTCTGGCACAAAGCTCCCTTTCAGTGCTGCCCGAAGAATAGAGGGCTATTTAGACCCCGCAAGGGCTTTATGTCAAAGGCGGCCCATAATAGCTGTCAGACCAGGGCAGAAATTCCCACTGGCCTGGGAATGCACTAGAAATCAACTTTTGCCATGAGTAGATTAAGACAACAAGCAAGCAGTTGGGAGGATTCTCCAACATGTTGGCATCTGGTTGAGGACAAAGATTTTCTCACAGAAGAGCAACAACTTCTTGAAACTGTAGTTTTCTACTTAGGTAATAAAGCTACAAAATATCTACTTTGGGGAAAAAAGTTGTGGTTATTGTATTTTAGATTTAAAGCCTGGCAAAGTTTTTCTTAAAAGTACATGGCAAATTTAATCAATATTTTACAGTTTCCTTGGGTGAAAATAACATTTCCCCTAGATGCTACCTTAAAAATTATGCAGTGCTGTTATGCTTATGCTCTTTCATTCTTAGTGGTTTCCTTTAGATAAACCAATTACATCAGATAAAGATAACCTCAGTAAATTCAAAAGCAGTTTTAAAAACTTTAATAATTATGTGAAAAATTGTATCCAAGCCAACTTGTTCCCAAATATACACTATATTGCCAAAAGTATTTGCTCACCTGCCTTGACTCACATATGAGCTTAAGTGACATCCCGTTCCTAATCCATAGGGTTCAATATGACGTCGGTCCACCCTTTGCAGCTAGAACAGCTTCAACTCTTCTGGGAAGGCTGTCCACAAGGTTTAGGAGTGTGTTTATGGGAATTTTTGACCATTCTTCCAGAAGCGCATTTGTGAGGTTGCACACTGATGTTGGACGAGAAGGCCTGGCTCTCAGTCTCCGCTCTAATTCATCCCAAAGGTGTTCTATCGGGTTGAGGTCAGGACTCTGTGCAGGCCAGTCAAGTTCATCCACACCAGACTCTGTCATCCATGTCTTTATGGACCTTGCTTTGTGCACTGGTGCACAGTCATGTTGGAAGAGGAAGGGGCCAGCTCCAAACTGTTCCCACAAAGTTGGGAGCATGGAATTGTCCAAAATGTCTTGGTATGCTGAAGCATTCAGAGTTCCTTTCACTGGAACTAAGGGGCCAAGCCCAGCTCCTGAAAAACAACCCCACACCATAATCCCCCCTCCAACAAACTTTACACTTGGCACAATGCAGTCAGACAAGTACCGTTCTCCTGGCAACCGCCAAACCCAGACCCGTCCATCAGATTGCCAGATGGAGAAGCGCGATTCGTCACTCCAGAGAACGCGTCTCCACTGCTCTAGAGTCCAGTGGCGGCGTGCTTTACACCACCGCATCCGACGCTTTGCATTGCACTTGGTGATGTATGGCTTGGATGCAGCTGCTCGACCATGGAAACCCATTCCATGAAGCTCTCTGCGCACTGTTCTTGAGCTACATGAAGTTTGGAGGTCTGTAGTGATTGACTCTGCAGAAAGTTGGCGACCTCTTCGCACTATGCGCGTCAGCATCCGCTGACCCCGCTCCGTCAGTTTACGTGGCCTACCACTTCGTGGCTGAGTTGCTGTCGTTCCCAAACACTTCCATTTTCTTATAATACAGCTGACAGTTGACTGTGGAATATTTAGGAGCGAGGAAATTTCACGACTGGATTTGTTGCACAGGTGGCATCCTATCACAGTTCCACGCTGGAATTCACTGAGCTCCTGAGAGCGACCCATTCTTTCACAAATGTTTGTAAAAACAGTCTGCATGCCTAGGTGCTTGAATTTATACACCTGTGGCCATGGAAGTGATTGGAACACCTGATTCCAATAATTTGGATGGGTGAGCAAATACTTTTGGCAATATAGTGTATAAGTAATGTTTTTTCTTGTTAAAAATGTGAATTGAATTTAATGAACAGCATTTCTTAGCAAGAACATGACGTTGGCCAAAAGTTCTCAGAAAGCAAAAACATTATACTGTATCTGGCTCTAAATACAAAAGGAGAAAAACCATGTTATCTACCAGCTTTTACAGTTTATGAAGTCAGTGGCATCGGATGTAGGAGTTTGCCCTGCAGACAGAAGGTTGTTGGTTGAAGCCCTGGCTCTGACTTTCAGTGTTGTTGTGTTCACACTTCACCTGTATTGCCTACTGATGGTGGTGCCTTGCCTTTGTCAGTCAGTCCCAGGGCAGCTATGCCTACAATTTAGTTTGCCATCATCAACGTGTGAATGTGTGTGTGAACGGGTGAACGACTGAATGTAGTGTAAAGCGCTTTGGTCAATTCTCCTGATTAGAAACAGCGCTATATAAGCACAGGCCATTTATCATATTTATGGTTCCCTTAACCATGGGGACGGCTATCATCTACTGTATAAATATAACGTATTAATGTAGTGAGGTACATTTCCAGTCAAAAATTCTTTTACACACATTGACGACTCATCCAGGGGTCCAGAAAAAAAAAAAATCCCATAACAGCATATGAAAAGCACTGACTGATTCAAGCTTATAGTTTTTACTTTGAAACTTAGAAAAACGGTGGAAAATCTTTCATTGTGGCAGGATTGAAACAATTCCACAGAACCAGAAAAGTGAGTGAAATTAACACAGTAATAGAAAGACTTATTGCCAATTATTGCAAATCGTTGAAGGCAGCTGCCATAACCAGTTA
Organism: Cyprinodon tularosa; assembly: GCF_016077235.1. NCBI lineage: Eukaryota > Metazoa > Chordata > Actinopteri > Cyprinodontiformes > Cyprinodontidae > Cyprinodon > Cyprinodon tularosa. The sequence continues at coordinate 49,903 of NW_024039052.1, read as the reverse complement.
TTATTATTAGCCAGTTAGGGGCTAATTATTATCTCAGTTAGACCTGGTTTTGGATGAACCTTTAATCCCACCAATAAATAAAACTGCTTTTTGTTAGACAATAAATACATGTTTTAATTAAGTGTGACAAAAGTGTGACAAAAATGAAAAAATACATTTGTTTTCACATCCATTTATCTAGTTTGGCATTTTAAGAGTTAATTAGGGTTGCTTGAATTTCTGAGTTATTGATAGAATTTAGTTGCAGCATTGGTTGTGAAATATTAAACAGCATAAACTAGGACTTGAAAGCCTTTTCTTCTCACTATTTCAGTCATATCCTAGGGTATCACAAAAGCTGTCATGGTTCAGAGCGCACACCGACAGTAAAACCAAAGGAGGAGCACTCTGACAGAGCTTATTGTCTTCTACTCAGTGGGAAATTTTAGACAAATCCCTCTTAGATGCAGGTGGTTAGGCACAAGCAAAGAGTTAAGTCCTCTGGTTCAATTTGCTCCTCCTCTTTGATGTTCTGACATCATCAGTCCTGCCCCCTAAAAGATCCCCATCCTCATGCTCAGAGGCCGTCACTTCCAATCTGGATTGTTTGTGGAAACTTCATGAACAGCACCAGGGGCAGGTGTTTATCCGTGGAAGAAAGTCATGCTCTGAAGAAACTTTCAGTTCAGGGATCACAGTGGATGCCACAGGTGTAGCCGCCGGGCTCGAGAGAGTTATGGTGGTTCAAACTGCAATCATGAACCCCCAGTTCATGAGTTTTTGCTTCCCCGATTCTGTGATGGAGTACGACATGGAAAAGAGTCTGGATTGTAGTCTGCTCTGTGAGGCGGAGAATGATGAAGACTTCAAAGAGACCACGAGGGACTTGCTGAGCTTCATAGACTCAGCCTCCAGCAACATCAAGCTGGCTCTGGACAAGCCGGTGAAATCCAAAAGGAAAGTCAACCACCGGAAGTATCTGCAAAAGCAGATCAAACGCTGCACTGGTATCATATCACCAGGAAACACATCAGAAGCGCCGGTGAAAAGACAGAGTTCCCCAGTAAATCAGCAGGGCCCTTTACAGAGTAAAACTCTACAGAAGCGAGAAGGGGGGCAAGCCAACCTACAGAGTAAGAGCCTGGCTGCTCTCTTCAGCCCTGTGAAGGAAATAAGGGGGGAGAAAGCAAAGAAACCCCCCCTGAGGCACCGTAATCTGCCTCCGTCTTTTTTTACCGAGCCTGCCAACTGCTCCAGGGTTAGCTCCACATCCGGGATGATGCTGAAGGACTTGGAACGGGGGAACCCAGAGGCTGCAGAGTTCTTTGAGCTCCTGGGGCCAGACTACAGCAACATGGTGAATGAGCAGGATGTTTATCAGGCCATGCCACTGAGGGTGCAACAAGATCTGGGAGGCCTAGACCCTGCTTCATATGACCATTTAGTTAGTGGTCTACTCTACCCTGATCCCTGGACTAATTGCTCAGGACCCTGTAAAAAACCAGGGGAGGGTCTGCGAACAGGCCCACCACAGCTTCCAGGCTATGGTCAGGCTGAGGACCCTTCTGCGCCAATAGATGACAGTGGACTGTGTACCTTGGCCTTTCCAAGCTTCTTCCCAGACTGCTCCATACCTCAGGTTACCTATGATTTAAATGGTGGCTATAACAAAACAAACTATCCATGTCTATGAGAAACTGAAAAGAAAAAGAAGTACTGCAGACAGTTGGAACAGTAGAAAACCCTTTAATTTTTCTAACATTTCAACTGGAGAACAGGTCTCATGTTGCTTTTTTTGTAAAAACTTTCATACAAATTCGAACGCGTCATTTTTGTTCCTTCTCAGGCAATTTATAAAGACATCCTGAAGAGTTCTGACTTTAAGGATTTGTAAGTCTGGGATGTTAATCCTGTTGAAAACATCAGAACAGCTGGACTAAACAACAGATGCACTTTTTTCCACTTGATTAGTTTGTAACAATGGAAAATGGGGGGAAAAAAAACTAATCCTTGCTAAACTAGTGACAACTCTGTGCTCGTCTTTCAGAAATGTTTTCAGAATCTATTTTCAGCTGGTTAACTGAACACTTTTTGTCCTCTTTTTGGAAGACTTTTCTTGTATCTAGCTATTGCAATATGACGAAAATAAAGCTGGTCTTTATTGGTTTGTCTGTTCTGTGCTTATTGAGGAGATGTTATGCAACACTTGACATGTAAAAACAAGAGACTAAAGAAACGCTATAAAAAGATCAAATAAAATAACCTTTTGTTTCTCTATGCATATCTGGTCTTCAGTCTAATTATCTTAGACTTAGACAACTTTTATTGTCATTTTGTATACACAGAGTTTATACAAAATGAAATTTCATTTAGTCCAGTAAATGAACATTTCCATTCCAAAAAGTACAGCAGTGATCAAATGTAAACACTGTGGGAGAAAAAACATGGAGCATTCAGAGCATTAATGTAGATTGTGCAAACATGCAGTTTTTTTGGTTTGGTGTAATAAAGAGTCTGTGACACGATTTAGAGTTTTTTTTTTTTTTGGCAAATAAAAGTATATATAAAAGTTGTCTAAGTTTAAAAGTCTGAGTTATCTGATAAAATCATAATTACAAAACACGTTTCTGGCCCCCCCTAGTGGATGTAAATCTAAATTACCCACAGTATAAAGATTTATAGGGTAGAGTGGCAAAAAAATAATTTAGTAGATTCAAAAAAGACAGTGTTTGGGGTAGAGTTAAAGTCTTTATTTTTGTTTTTCCTGGAAACATGTTGGCTTACAGCTCTTGCAAGCCCTAAGAAAGTAAAATACATCAAAATAAATAATAAAAACAATATTTTTTTTACACAGACATCTCAGCTTACTTACATCTGTACTAATATATTGGGCATTATATTATGCTTTCAGGATAAAACTGAGCTCCTTTTGCATGACCTACAGAAAAAATGTCATGGCTTGGAGTTACTTCTCTGAGATGATAAAGAAGCCCAGTTTGCTTTAATAGCAACTTGTTGATAACTCTAATTTTCCTTGAGTGAATTTGTAGCACATTTTAATCCGAATCCGTGATGCATTAAGTGATGCATGCCATTTCTTGTTGTTTGCACTAGATGGCAGTAATGTTTCATGGAAGAACTTCCCTACCACTCCCATTTAGGCTATAAATGATGTATGGTGTTTTGCATATTATTTTAGTCTTACATGTTAAGAACTAAATTGCTCTCCAGATCTCTTCTCCCATAATAATAATGGATTTGGAGAAAAAGTAAGCAGTTGTTGAATTAGATATTTAATCATTGTCTTTAAAATACACCCATTTAAAAAGGATTCACACTCAGGACTGTCAACATGCTCAGTCTTGTGAGCAGAAAATATGAGCAAATACTCCCATTTGAAGACAATATTTTCTGAGAGACCTGTGGTTTGCCAGCCGCCAGCTGGCTTGATTAGCAAATTGGTCATTACCACAATACGTCACACACAGGGACGGACCATTATTTCCTTTTGCTGTACGCTGAAGTACACACAGAGGAGGCATATGGATTTTCTGTCCCTGAGTTGACACTGGCTAATACATTCAGATTAGGTCCTACTGATGGCACAAGAACAGCATACTGCTTTGATTTGATGTATAACACATTCAAGATGCTGTGTTTGTCAAAGTGATTAACAACATGTGAGATTGTGCACATACAGCAAAATACATTTTAAAAAAGCAGTACAGCAAAAATATTTTGCATAGATGCAAATGCTGGATGGAGCTAAAACAAAAAATAGCACCACTGTAGATTATATGTAGAATCAGGAATTATGTGCAAAGCTGTGAAACTGTGGCTCCTTTAATAGGTTTCTGTAGATAACACACATTTTGACCAGTTTAAGCCAAAACTTTGGGTGTGCAAGACTTGACGAATTACAGACGTTTTTGCCAATGGCAGAAAATATAAGTAGTGCTTTGATATAATAATGAACATGATAAACAAAACGAGCAATAAACTAATGTATGTATGACTTTAAAAGACAACACAGAACCATGCACAGGAGCAATCAAGATACCGTAGATTTGGATTATGACACTTTGGTATCCTGGGGAGACAGGAATATGTGTATATCAGATTATGAACAGATATTAGCACAGTTGTCAATGCAAAGTGTTCAGACTCAGAAAAAGTCAAAGTGTTTGTTTTCTTTATTTGTGCATGTTAAGTTTGTTTAAAGCAACATTTTCCTAACAGATGAAAACCAAAAATTGTATTTTTTCTATATTAAACAAACTTATCATCTCAGATGGGTTTTTTTTTTATTTGTGAACTTTCTTGTCTCTCTCTACTCCAGCTGCATGTTACCAACTCCTCAGTGTATGAATAAAAACATACAATTACAGATCTTTTTTTGCTCATTTTATACAGTCCTTCTTATACATTCCAGCTATGGGTAATAGCCCCCTCCATTCTTGTACCATTTTTCTGGTGTTTATTGATTTTACTCACAAACTTTGCTGGTATCCTGCTCTGCCTTAAGGCATATCGTGGGAACTCTAAAGGGTTGTGATTCTAATTGCCCATAGAACATACAGTCCAACCTTGGACTGTTGATAATTTACAAAGATTGCACAAAAATATTCCAGGATATCATCCATATAGTTTGAAGTATGAGGTAAATGAATCAGAGCCAAACTGATCAGTTTTTCTCTGGTTCTATGAAACATAGAATCACAACATGCAACCCTTAACTCTACTGTTGATTGTCACTGCTGGTCAGGTGGTTGGAAAGAAAAGTAACTAAATGCTTAAAAGTGAAAATTTCGCCTATTTAGAAAAGGTTTTTGTTCCAGAATAATGTGGACGGCCATGGTTTCATAAACTGAACTAATGCCACCCATGACTGCTTAAGATTATGCTGTTTGAAAGCTGCAGCTAATAAGGAAAAAGCAGCACATCTGCAAAACAGCTGTTTGCTAGCTGTTTTGCAACCTGACTGATTAACTACATTATGAAAGACCAAAAAAAAAAGGTTTTCCATGATAAAATGTCTTTATAACCTTCACACATTTTGTTGAAGTTTGCATGTTAAAATCACATAACAAAAATGTAATCATACATGTTGCATACTATAAAACAATAACTCTCATTATATTGCACATTCTGTTTCATTTTTTTCTACACCCCTTGATCGTTGACATTTATCTTTTTACTCAAGGTTATGATGTTGTTAGAGTCTTACACCTGCCTATACCTACCTACTTCCTAACCCTACATATATCTGTTTCAACCTGGGAAAACAAAGCCTCATGGCCAACAGTCATTCTTTTCAAAGCAGATCAAATTCTTCAAACAAGTCTTTTGTCGTCACGAAACACATCTAAAGAAACGCAATTCTGAAATGTTATTTCATGATGAAATATGTTTTGAGTCGTCTTCCACCTTCCCATGGTGTTCACCAGCAAAAGTTGTTAGGGGTTGTAAACAAGGCAGTCCAGATGGAAATGCAAGTCTAGAGCTCATTCTGCATTCTTTATGTCTTCTACCCACCACTGGTAATGGTCAGAATCAGTAGGATCCTCTCTGATGCCTATTTAAAAAGCACAGAGACGCCTGATCTTTTTTTTTTTTTTTGTTCTGTTCTACAATACGTGTTTTCATATTGAAGCTTTGAGAGTGTACTCACTCCTTAGGACATCGGCATTTGTATTTCAAAGTCTCATCACTTTCCATTTAAGTCTGCAGTTATTTAATTCAGTGAATAAGCCCTGATTTTTATTTTTTATTTTACTCCTCGGGGTGTTGTGAGCATGCTATGTGTATATTCGGGTAGGTGATAACAGCTACAAGCTGTGCAACTGACAAAGTCTTGGATCCCTAACAGACAGCGCAGCCTTAAAACGTTCATCTCTGGACTGTGATTACCATATTGATAGACACAGTTCTGTTATGCAATTCTGATTTAAAAAGTATCCAATTAAAAGGCGATCCTTACTTGGAAGAAAAAATTCAGCTGGTACTTTTGCTGCTTCTGCAAGCTGTTAAAATGCAACCAGTGCCGCCATAGAAATGGCAATGGGAAGACTTTGCTGTAGAATAGTATTTTTTTCATGATCATAGAATAGAATATACTCAGAAAGTGAATTAACCTCAATAATTTGAAGGTGAAACTTCCTACTGATGATTTTCAAGTGTATTTCTATTGACATAATTGAAAATGAGTTTCAGCTGATAAAAAAAATTTTTCCTTTTTTCTGACAGCTTAAAGATCATAATATCAATAATACAGTCATTTGGACCTTCTGTAAGGACAGTAAGACACAAAAAATCATTTGTTACTAATATGACTGTTGTTAGGGTGCTGTATCTAAGGCTGATGTTCAAAAGATAAGATGAAAATAAAATTGCTTAAAAAAGCTGCACATAGAAAAAGGATAATAACAGCCTCCGTTTAGAGAGATTTATGAAGCAGGAGTTTGTGTCTCCATTTTGTCAAAATTTAGCAACAGTTCATGCCTTTCTCTGTTGTGGAAAACAGCATAAAGGAGATGCCGAGTTTATTCTCCAGCTGGTCTTGGCACCTTGGGGAAAGGTATCAAAAGCTGGTTCAGATGCCTGATTGGTCTGCAACTTCAACTGACAAATCTATTGAGTATGTATAGATGGAAATGAGAGATACAGTACCAGAATCAGCAGTGCGGAGGAGTGGAGGGCTTCGATCCATCTAATCCTGGCTACCTTTGCACCTCAGCAGACCCACAGGTTGAATGCATCCATGCAACACAGCACTGATACATTTATTCACTAGATGCCCATCCATTGAGTACATGTCGTGTGAAATACATGAACATACTTTTCAGCGGGCAGAGTTCTTTGAAGAAATATTTATGAGAAGCAGATTTTCTTCCCCTATGGATTTCACCTTTAACTAAATAGAATAATAAATGACTTTTTTATATATAGATTCCGACTTATTGGAATGCACATTCATCTAAACAGTGCTTTTCACCATCCATTTCCCTAAAAACCCTCTTTATCTACTCCATGCCTCCTAAGCCACCAATCAAAAAGCTTTTTAATGCTAAATTAGGCTTAGACTTAGAAAAACTTTTGCCGTTTTGTACACACAGAGTGTATGCAAAGCTAAATTACTTTTCTTACAGCTTACAAAGGTGAAAGGAACACTACCATTATAAAGTGCAGCAGTTATCATCATGTAAACAGTATAGGAGAATAGAAAAACCAGTTTAAAAATGATTAAGGGCATAAATATGGAAAGGTTCAGAGCAGTGCAAAATGAATATGGTGCAAAATGCAGTATAACATTGAGTTGTGTCCTATTTAAAAGGATTATAAAAGTTTCAGCCATGTTGGTAGTGCAAGATAATGTAAGTATCTGTTGTCCAAGAACTCCTCCGTGGCAATTACTCCATAGAAATGTCCAACTCTGAGCCACTGATGTATTTTTTTTGTTTTGTTTTCTGCTGTACAATTAAATCTAAAGGGGTGGAAGTTGCCTAATCTTTACAAATATCTATGGTAAATAACATCCTAATCTGCTGATCCACAGCGGTCTGCTATCAGATTGCACAACACAGAGGGAGAATGTTTTAGTTCCCGAGTGAAAAGTTTTATTGAAGGGGCACCAAACCTGGAAATTACAAGTCTAGCTGTCTAAAATTACAGTGTTGCTTTAAGAAAAGAGGGATCTTAATCAGCTGTAAACATCCAGGCATTGTGTGTTTTTAGGAATAGCGCTTAAATGCAAACAACAATCTTGGATGGTAAATGTCCATTTGAAAGTACAATGATTGTAGTGTATATGCTCAGTCCAGGTTGCAAAATAAACAATGAAAACAGCAAGACCATCAAAGCTACCACTTATTCGCACCTATTTTGTTCTGCCTTTAGTGTGTAAACTAAGCACAAAGAGAAGAATCATTTAAAAAAAAAAAAACCTTACAAACAAACAGGAAGAAAAAATGTTCAATTGTTTTTTATTTGAGTATAAAAACAACTGTTAAATCATTTTTGCCCCATAACTTTTCAAAAGACTGGATATGCAAACCCTGTCTCTGTATTGTCAGCCTTGTCTCTCATTATATGAGGCTTAATAACACATGATTCTCCAAATTCTTGCAGAGCCTTCATGTGAAGTGGGAATGAGACAGGCTTTCTCCCCTCAAAATAGATGCTACTTTGTGACGATCATCAGAACTGTCTGCCAACAAGGCCCACAGACACTGCTCAATTATGGAGTTTTAATGTCACGAAGCAGTGGCACAATTCTTCAGCTGCTGAGAGTCCTGATTGAAGAAAATGTTTCCCTGGCTATTGTCGCATGGAGATGTTTAGAGATGTTTGTGTCAAAGTGAGCCTTCATGTCTCTCCATCTTTGTCTCTGACTCTGTACAGGATGTGATTTGAGGACTGAAATTATGTGCCATTGATCTTAGGAAGATGAAGTCGTGTTATACCACCTGCTTATCATTCGTGAAACATGAGAATCATTCACAGCGGAAAGAAATCCCATTATCTGTGGCAGATTTTTTTCCTCCATAATTGCAGGAGTCTTCCCTTTGGGAGGGATAAAAGGTGAAAGATGCCAGAGTCATTGATATCTGGATATCTGCAGGAAAAGTCTGGGAGGAATCTATTTTTTGCCTGCTCTCCCAAAGCTTAAGCTGGCCTCTGTAAAAACAGAAAACATCTTTTTTTAATGTTACATTTGTCAAACAAACCTGTTCACTAATACAGGTGCTGGTCATAAAATTAGAATATCATGAAAAAGTAGATTGATTTCAGTAATTCCATTTAAAAAGTGAAACTTGTATATTATATTCATACATTACATACAAACTCATATATTTCAGATGTTTATTTTGTTTAATTTTGATGATTACAAATGACAACAAATGAAAATCCCAAATTCATCATATCAGAAAATTAGAATATTACTGAAGACCAATAAAAACAAAGGATTTATAGAAATGTTGGCCAACTGAAAAGTATGAACATGAAAAGTATGAGCATGTACAGCACTCAGTATTTAGTTGGGCCTCCTTTGGCCTGTATTACTGCAGCAATGCGGCGTGGCATGGAGTCGATCAGTCTGTGGCACTGCTCAGGTGTTATGATAGCCCAGGTTGCTCTAATAGTGGCTTTTAGCTCTTCTGAATTGTTGGGTCTGGTGTATTGCATCTTCTTCTTCACAATACCCCATAGATTTTCTATGGGGTTAAGGTCAGGAGAGTTTGCTGGCCAATTAAGAACAGGGATACCATGGTCCTTCAACCAGGTACTGGTAGCTTTGGCACTGTGTGCAGGTGCCAAGTCCTGTTGGAAAATGAAATCTGCATCTCCAAAAAGTTGGTCAGCTGCAGGAAGCATGAAGTGCTCTAAAACTTCCTGGTATGTGGCTGCGTTGACCCTGGACCTCAGAAAACACAATGGACCAACACCAGCAGATGACATGGCACCCCAAACCATCACTGACTGTGGAAACTTTACACTGGACTTCAAGCAACGTGGATGAAGTGCCTCTCTTCTTTTCCTCCAGACTCTGGGACCTTGATTTCCAAAGGAAATGCAAAATTTACTTTCATCAGAGAACATGACTTTGGACCACTCACCAGCAGTCCAGTCCTGTTTCTCTTTAGCCCAGGCAAGACGCTTCTGACGCTGCCTGTGGTTCAAGAGTGGCTTGACACAAGGAATGCGACAGCAGAAACCCATGTCTTTCATACGTCTGTGTGTGGTGGTTCTTGAAGCACTCACTCCAGCTGCAGTCCACTCTTTGTGAATCTCCCCCACATTTTTGAAGGGGTTTTGTTTCACAATCCTCTCCAGGGTGCGGTTATCTCTCTTGCTTGTACACTTTTTTCGACCACATCTTTTCCTTCCCTTCGCCTCTCTATTAATGTGCTTGGACACTGAGCTCTGTGAACAGCCAGCCTCTTTAGCGATGACCTTTTGTGTCTTGCCCTCCTTGTGCAAGGTGTCGATGGTCGTCTTTTGGACAACTGTCAAGTCAGCAGTCTTCCCCATGATTGTGTAGCCTATAGAACTAGACTGAAAGACCATTTAAAGGCTTTTGCAGGTGGTTTGAGTTAATTAGCTGATTAGAGTGTGGCACCAGGGGCCATCAATTTTGAACCTTTTCACAATATTCTAATTTTCTGATATGATGAATTTGAGATTTTCATTTGTTGTCATTTGTAATCATCAAAATTAAACAAAATAAACATCTGAAATATATGAGTTTGTATGTAATGTATGAATATAATATACAAGTTTCACTTTTTAAATGGAATTACTGAAATCAATCTACTTTTTCATGATATTCTAATTTTATGACCAGCACCTGTATTGCTGAAGAGCAATACAAAAAAAAATAAAAAATGACAGAAAGATTGCAGCAGTATTGCTAAATTTTTTTAGCTTCCATTTTTTTTTTCTATAGATCGTACCTCTTGCTCAATGCTTTTCTGTTTTTTTTTGTGTTTTTCAGAGCTGGTTCTGCTGGAGTCTCTCCTGCTAAACGTTCATAATTCCTTTCTGCCGTTGCCACAGTCCTGCACAGAATATGTGCAGGAAAGGTAATTTTGCAATGCATCTATTGGTTCTTCGTCAGATGAAAAAAATACCTGCTGATTTTTACTTTTACTGTATTGCATCTTAGTTAGAATTGAATCTGAATGTTCTAACTCTGGCTACTCAGTGGAGCAGTGAGTAGCACTGCTGCCTTTCAGCAAGAAGGTTTTGGGTTCGATTCTTGGCCCGGGGATTTAAATGTATGATTTATACTGAATCTGGACCAAACTGCATGCTTTGTAATTCTATATGAATTAGATATATGTTTATTGTTTGCCTTAAGATATCCTTTTTTGTAGGTTGGTGTTATACAAATGAGAAAAATTTAAACAAACTCTTAAGAAAATGGATCATCTCTCTATCATAAGTCTCCTCAACACTGCAAACCCTAATAGTTTTACTAAAATCAAAACTTATGTGGAAATTAGCTCAAACTTTTTTGTAAGGAGGGCCTATAAAGATAGAATTTTTTTTGTGAACATGAAAGTCCAGATTTTTGTTTTGAATAAGTCAACTTTACTTAAAGATTATGCATTTCCACTTAAAGTGTTTACTGTATGTTCCTTGTATGTCCAGGTTTCTCTAAACAATTCTTGAAAGAATTAAATAACTTTTGTATTATTTCTATGAATCTTTTGAGTTACTTTCCACACAAATAAAATAAGTGTTTTGTTGAATTTGTCAATACATGCTTGTTTAGCATAGCTTACTCAAAAGACCTAAAGATTTAGCCCCTAAATGACTGAAAAAATATTTCTGATTATACTGAGTTATCACTAAACATCACTAAACTTTAATAGGATGTATTATTCCACTGTCAAATCTGACACTGATGTTTAACTGAGTTTTGTTACGGTGTAACTACAGTATAACATTAAACAGAGGCCATTGATTGTAAGATAAACCTTACTTATGCAGGACTGACAAATCGTCAGCCGATGGATCTAACTCCCAGTTAACTTTTGTGGTCAGAAAATTTTGATTTAATCTATTAATTTCTTCTTTCATGTTTAGATTTATGCTATTTACTTATTAAAAAATGTTTTTACTAAGTCTGTTTCACCTGCAAGGCCACAAAATGTCTGGATGAGGAGTGTTTGGGACAAGAAATATGCATTCCAATAACAAGACTGATTCTTTCTCAAGGTTTATTTATAATATGTTACTGTTAAATAAAAGTGTTTACAAATTGTATTAACTCTGACTGATTTCCATTATTGTAAATAAGGGAGACAAACTCTGTCCAGATCAGAACAGGGAAGAACATCATACATGTAAGGGTTGTGGATGTCTTGTTCTCAATTTACTTTGCAAAGTAAATAAAGTGCCAACTGAATAAATCCATCTATCTCCATTTATTTAACTGGACTGTATAGTTGAATACTTTTTTTTTCACATTACACCTTTTTAAGTGGACTGTATTAAATATGATCACCTACCTAGGATATTCTGTGCATTAGTTTATGCTACTTATTTAAGATGAGTATAAACATCAAGTTGGCGAGAATTGAGTGCTGTTCATTGAAAATATTTTAGAACACTGAATCTTTGGTTTCACAGTCATTAAAAACAGAAATGCCTTAAATTGTAAGATCAATACTTTGAAATAGAACAGTGATACATAAGGTATCATAAGTTATTTTATCTGTAGGCAGCAGGTCAACATCTGTAATATTTATGATAGTTTTACTAACATGAACATTTTCACAGGAGAATTATCTAAATTAGATTATTTTTTTAGTGCAGCAGCAGGACAGTGAGTAACAATCTTGTTAAAGGAGAAGCAATGTCAACCACAATGGGCCCTTCTTTTCACCGGCCTCCGCACATAAGGCACCTCTTAGTAGAGCAGCCAATGCAAATGTGTATTTAAGATATAATAGAGTATACATCTGTGCTTATCCAAGCTTAAACAGTTAAGGAAATCACCTTTGGTCACACTTCCTTCACAGATGGGACAAATTGTGGGGCCTCTGTGAGCTGACCTGAAAAAAACTCTTGTCAGGTAAAATCACACGGTCCAGACAGCCGTTTGTTCTGCTCCCACAGTTCCGTTTGCTCAGCTTATACATCCTAGTCAAACCAACACAGCTGAAATACATTTGCCATTCTTATTCACTGACAAAGCCTTGAGTTTTTCTCTATCTCTAGAGAAATGTAATTCAATCTGAGAGGAACTTCCAGAGATAAAAGAAGACTAAACATAAGTATTTTAGAAAATTGAGTAAACCATTATAATTTCCCCTCTTTTCTATAGAGAACAATGTATTAAATAAGCAAATCCATTTAAAAAGAAGCTGAAGCATAAATCCCATTTCAGCATTCCATTGTTCTCTCGTGCTTTAACAGTCTCTTTGTTTCCTCCAATGTGATCAATTTATTTTTTTTTTCCCTGCAGGAGCTCAGATCTGTCATGCTTCTGTTTTTAACACCCCACTGTCTGTTCAGGTGATCTGGTTAATGTCCAATAAATTATTGTGTCCAGGTGTATCCTGGGATCTGACTGCTCGGTTTGTTTGTCTTTTTGCCTCGTTTGTTCTGCATTGTGATGCAGGGTGAGTAATGCCACTCTGTGAATGATGGTGCGCCCCCATTTTTAACGAGCTGTTTATCTGCTGTCTGGTTTGCTGGAAGTGTTTGATGTCTGCACACAGGAAGAGACGGTGCCAGGGAGTGAGGGTGAACGCTTTGTTTCGTCTCATATGAACTGAGAAGATCACTTTTAAAAGAGCAATAAAAAGATAAAAGCAGGAAGGAACTCAAATAATTTATGGGATTCTGACTTTAGAAGACATCAACTCTCATGGTTTAAATTATGTTGCCCTGCGATGGACTGGCGACCTGTCCAGGGTGTATCCTGCCTCTCGCCCATTGACTCGCCCATTGACTGCTGGAGATAGGCACCAGCACCCCTCGCGACCCCACTTGGGACAAGCGTGTACAGAAAATGGATGGATGGATGGATGGTTTAAATTATGTTGAAGTTTCCTAAGTGAGCTGGCTGGTTCTGATTGGTCATCTCTTTATATGTTGCTTTGCAATTTTACAAGGTAAGAATAAATTCACTAAATCAGGTAACTGCATAAATTGATATAAGGACAGTACAGTTACGTGGTAGATCATTCCCCCCTTTAATGGACCAGACTGTTTCAAATTGGTAATCATTTCATGTTTCTGTGTTATATGCATCCTTTGTCTGAAAGGAGGGCTTGTCTGAGAAAGAAGAAATACCTTGGTCAACAGTGTCACTTTTATGACCTTTGTTCAGTCTCCATGGTAACCCACTGTTACACTGGCCGATAGATGGCGGTAGACAACACAGATATTAACCACAGCATCTATAGAGGTTTTGCAGAAGACTCCCCTCTTTTACTTTGGGGATGAAAGGTTGTCACTTGCCAATGGCAACAGCTTGTCCTTTTTGTCTCATGGCCCTTCAGTCCATAAAAATCCCAGTAATACAATGGGTTGTAACTATTACTTGGGACTTAACTAGGAATAAAGTGTATTTCTGGTAATATATGAAAAATAAGTTAAGTGAGGTTAATGCTTGCACTGCACAGGTATATGTTTAGTATGTAAAAAACACTCTTAACTGATGTGTTTCCTTAGTCTTATTAAAGGTTTTGTTGCTTGGCCTTCCTCTGTATGCACACAGCATTCATTAGTTTTTAACTAGTCAGTTACATTTGAATGTGATTCATTGGCTGGTCATACAACTATAACTATAAATAATAATGACATTTTATTTTCTTACTTGATCAAATGGGATATTCTCACAAATTTAAAAGCCCAGATCAATTTGCCATTGTGAACAGAGCAATTCTCAAACCACAGATGTTGCAGTTCCCAAATATATGCCAAATAAGAAGGTTTTTTTTTTTTTTTTTTTTTTTTTTTTTTTTTTTATAAATAACCCTATTAAATTTTTATGGGCCATGATCCTTTTTTTTCTTTTCTTTTCACTACTTTTTGATTGATATCCTATAATCCATTTGTAAAAACATGCAATATAAAACTCATCCGTTCGTCCGTTCGTCTGTCCATCCATCCATCCATCCATCCATCCATCCATCCATCCATCCATCCATCCATCCATCCATCCATCCATCCATCCATCCATCCATCCATCCGTTGGGAGGAGTGAGGTACACAGGCTGGGGACCTTTGGACAGGTCACCAGTCCACTGCAGGGTAAGACAGAGACATACAATACAAACAAGAACACACCCACTCACCCTGAACAGCAGCATAGAGGCACCAATCGACCTGACAGTTACTGTATGTTTTGTTAAAAACTGATGAAAGAAAAAAAAAAGGAGAATGAGCTTAAAGCAGTTATAGATAATTGAAGGTTGCCAAAAAAGACTGATGTTACCTCAGACTAGGAGAATATTACATATTAAAATGTTCATTTGAGGGGAAAAAAAGTAGCTATGAAAAGTGTACTTTGTGTAGTGATTTTTCCAGCAAAAGGAGCCAGTGTGGAAAAATACTGCTTTGAGAGAAGAAGATACTAAGAAGACCTGAATAAGCAGCACCCAAAAATATTCTTAAAAGATCCAGTAGCCTGAAATTCACATCAATGGGACATATCTTAAATGAAAAGAAGTTTGAGTAAAATCCAGTCTCTCTCTAGAGTTGTTTTTTCTAGTTAAGTGCAATTGTTTTACCGTAAACAGTTGCATCATCCTATATCCTACAGATATAATTGTTGGAAAGAAAGATGAAATACTTAGTCTAAAGTTATCTGTTATTTGGCTCAATGACGGATAAAATAAGCTGCTTATTAATGCTAAAAGAAAATATTTCATCTCTGGTGAACTTTCCTAACTGCTAGAGTTACTTTAATGGTTCTGTCCTAGCTTTGGCATAAACTGTCTTGTTTCCTCTTCTGTCAACTTTGGGTTATTTCCCTAAAGATGCAAAGCTCAAATCATTTGTGTGTTTTTTGACTGTTTCAAAAAGGTCTGCCCTCCATATCTTTACCTCTACAGAGCGCACCCAAGTTACCTGCAAACACAATCTTTGCAGCAACACTGCAAAAGATATCCTTTTAACTCTGTCTTGTAAGTATCCAATCACACATCAATTTTACACGTTCTTGTTAACTATTTTTATTTTTAGGTGAAGAAAATAACCCAAAGTCACTTACAGTAATAAAGTGACTTTAAAATGGTCCAGTACCAAATACATACAGTACATTTAATGCAATTTAATTAACTTGTAAATAGATAAACATTTAGGACAGCTCATTTTCATTGTAGCTGAAACTTTTGATAAATTACTTATTATTAATTCTTTGTTTTTAATCACCTCAACTGTCTGTGTAATTCCTTAGTCATTGATATAAGAGTGAATTTCTAATGTGTAGGTCTTGTTTTATGTCCCCCATCTCTTTTTGTATCATGACGCTGTAACCAAAGTGCCTTATAAACCCTTATTCTGGATGTACAGTAACAGAAAATTTTCCTCATGGCTGGGTAAATTGCTCCATTAACTGTCTTCTGAAAAATTATTTCAGCCATTTGAAATGTCAGCCTTTTCATTGGCAATATTGATATTTGTTACTGTAGCTTCCGACAACACAATTACATGTTGAAAAGGGCTCAGTCTTATGGAATGTATTGTGAAAGTGAGAGTCAATATTTACAGTATGTGTGAGAATGAAATATGTGTTAAAAATGGGAATCTAAATTTCTTTGTTCTCAACATCCCTTCAACAAACCGAATTTCCTCCAGCAAAAAAAACTTTCTGCATGATGGGTTTCCTCTTAAAAGTTTCCAGATAACATAAACGCTTTCACCTGAAGGATGTTGGCTTATATCACTAAAGCAGATGTGTGTAAATAGGTGAAATCCTCCCAAGCAGCTGCATGCAGCACTGGTTCATTGACCATACGAAGACAAATGACTAACAGCTGGTTTAGTTGCCGCAGTCATATTTCTCAGAAGGTGAATTTGTTTTTTTATTTGTTCTTTTTATTGCACAGAATGTATTTTGTTTTCAACAAAGCTCTTACAGAGAATTCACAAACTCTGAAAATGTTGTGACTGAAGAAGACCAATTTCTACATTTTGTGTAATCTTGCTTTTGTTTAGATTTGCTGCCTGTATCAGACTGGTGTTCATAGGTGAAACACATCTACATTAGTTTTCCCTGTCCCTTGTGCCCTATAATCTGATAGATAATGGAGTTACATTTTGTCCTCTAAAACACCTCCACATTTTTATGGCACACCTGGTATAGATGGGTCAAAATCCTTAACATAAGTTAATACTTTGCTAGCAGCATAATCTTACTCTGAAGAAAAATCATTTTATCTTTGGATATTGTTTTTATTATCTCCTTCACATCTCCTGTTATTGTTGATGGCGGCAAGAAACAATCTTTTTCCAGCCTTTTTTATAATCACATTTCAGTTGTTTTTGACATGATTCTGGCAGTAGGACAAATAGCAACACAATAATCATCTGGCTTACTGCTATTGTAAAATGATGCTACAGTTAATCAGGAGGACATGATTGACCAATTAAAAGTCCCTAAATGCTCCAATCAGATATTCACAGTTAGTACTAATGATAGTGTTTTTGTTTTACGGCTTACGTATCGAGGACTCAAATGAAGACACAGTTGGCTTAGGTTCAAGGTTTCTTTAATACAGTCCTGGGGTAATACATCAAAAATTCAATCAAAGCACAAGTACTAAAAGGGGAAGGGAAATTGTCTAAAATAAGAGCATAAATAAGTCCAAAGTAAAACAAGAAATTATTTGGAGATAATGCAGAATAGAGTGGGAGTAGACCAAACTATAACAAAAGCGAAAAACGCAGCATGACAGTTTTAATAATGGATATTTTCAAAATGTAGTTGCCTCAGAGAAGGGGTATATTAAACAAGATGTGTATTACCTCTACTCTGGTTGTTATGATCTTGGTGCTGAAAACTGGCTGGATTATTCATTTCATTCACCTGCCTAGATCCGCCTGTTTTCTCATTACTGTTCATCTTATCCATCTGCTCTTGCTTTTATTTAACCAGCCCTCTAACCAGCCATCAGTGCCAGATCATTCTTGAACCAGTGGTACATGTGACTCAGCGTTACCTTAGTGTTTCTGATTGCCTGATCCGGACCTGTTCTGCTTCTCGACCACTGAGTCTGCTTGTTCCTGTTCTGATCTGTTTACCTGACCTGTCTATGGACTCCTGCTGGATTCTGCCTGTTAACTGAAGTTGGAACTGCTTTCTGACACCGACCTGGATTTCCATTTGGAACCTATTTGCACTTCTGATCTCCTGGTTCTGAATCCTGAGCGTGTCCTCCACACCAGCTTTGGCTTCGCCCTCTGGATTATCCTGCCTTCCTTCCTCTGTCCGGATCTGATCTCCTGCTTGTTTTCTGTCCTCTCTTGCTGCAGCGTCTGGGACACTCTGGGCGTTGCTCGCCGCCTCTTGTTGGCAGCTGACCAGTTGGGATCTACCTCGTCCTCTGAGCACAGATTGAACTTTGGTACCAGGTTAGTTACTCACTCGTTCATAATCTTCCTCCACGTGGTCACTAACCCGTGTTTCATTCATGCAAAGGTTCCTGCGTTAGACACCATAGCTGTTTATTGAAGATCCGTTTTTAAATAAATTCTTTTTGAGATATTCTACCTTGAATACTGAGTCCTCTGTTCCGAGCCTTGACACTGGTGTGTTTTTATTTTTTATAACATAATGTTTTTTGAATCACTTTTTTAGAATAAATAAATAAGTGCGATAAATAAAAAGTAATTCAGAATTTCAAAATTAGCCAGACTCCTAAGAAAACCTGTAGGCTATGTATATATATATATATATATATATATATATATATATATATATAAATATATATATATATATATATATATATATATATATATATATATATATATATATATATATATATATATATATATATATATATATATGTATATATATATATATACATATATATGTGTGTGTGTGTATATATACAAACTACTTTTAGGAGCAGGAAGATAAATGATAAAGAAATAATATTCAAATGATATTGATATTATGGAGATTTCAAGATGCTGCTTGTGAGGTAAGATTATTTTGATTTGATCCAAGAGACTAAGGAAATCATTTTATGTTAAAACAATTAAACAGGTGAAAGGTCAAATCTTACGTGTTTTTTACACACTTCAGAGGTAAAATAACCAGCAAGGGTTACAGGTTTTTTCTTATTTTTATATAGGTTTTACAGATTATAGTTGGTGCTACAGAAGTTACTGGGGGAAAAAATCTGTGTGTATTTTCATATATTTCCTGTGGTTTGCTTTTGGTAAACTTGTTTTGCAGAACTCCCAAATTATTTTTCAACTGCACCCACAAGCATACAATATATGGAGAAGATTTTAGGAGCCAAGGCAGACCTGCAGGCTGGCAGAGATGAAGCTGTTACTTTTTAAATGTGCTTTATATCAGTAATGACTCATCAATAAACATCAATTATATCTCTTTGATTCGTCAAAAGATAAATCTAGATCTATCTATCTATCTATCTATCTATCTATCTATCTATCTGTCTGTCTGTCTGTCTGTCTGTCTGTCTGTCTGTCTGTCTGTCTGTCTGTCTGTCTGTCTGTCTGTCTGTATCTATTGTTACTGGGAGTGTAGTCCTATGCGACCTTTTCAGATTGCATTATGATAGTAAGAAGGTCAGCGACTGTCTTCTTTGTTCAGAGAACAGGAGGATACTTAAAGTGAGGTCCTCTAATGTAAAATATCTACAGATATTACAACTAGGGCTTTGGGGAATGTTGTTGGTAAATGCTCATACAAACAGAAAAATAGGCTCACAGTTAAAAGAAAAAGTTTTTATTCTAAATTTTAAGGAACTCTTTGTCTCAGAGTTGCATTCCAATTAGAGAACAGGCAGGAATTATAAATGTCAAAACAGACGTGCTGGTTGACTTTATCGGACAGACTACAGGCAGTCTTGATAAGAAAGCTTATTGACTTAATTTAATAAACATACAGCATTTTGAATATCCTATAGAGTACTAAATTAATTGGCCTATAAAAAGAGAATGCTTAATCAGCGACAATACTTAATCCTCTTTGCAGTTACTCTTGAGATAATGAAGTTAAATAATGCAAACAAATACAGCAAAAGCTCCTTTTTTTCTTTTTAGCTGTTATTAGCTTTAAATTATTTACTTTAACCTTTGGTACCAACTTGTCAGCACTTTATCCATTCATGAAACAGTGTAGGAGTTCAGACTCATCTTAGGGGTTGCAGTTAACACCAAACCCCAGCTTTGACCCTGGTAATTAATTTCTGTGGGATTTACCTTTGATCACAAATCAGTGAATGTGAAGATTGCTGGTAAATTAGTAAGAATGATATCAATGGAAGAAAAAAAAAGAGAAAGTAACCTTGGGTTTGTAAATGAATGTCTCTTTGCCTTGCTTATCATAAGAAAAATAAAGCTAATCAGCACCATATCGGCTCATACAGGTATAAAGATACATTTATTTTTCAGAGGTAAACAAAGTTGCAATAATAAGGACTGTAAGAGTTGTTTGAAAGAAAATCAGTCTCAGTGTAAAGTACCCTTCAAAATCATGGTCCACCCTGATAAAACATGTTGTAAGTGCCTCTTCTGGTCTCACATCTCATAATCTAACATAAAAAAAAACAATAAAAACAGAACAAACCTTTAATTAATTCATTCATTTATGGTTTAATTTATTGGAATACAATCCAAATTCCAGAAATAAGATTATTTAGGTATATCCTAAAAAAATCATACAAAATAACCATATTGCTTTTCTCCTGTTTCCCTGCTGAAAATGCAATTTTACATGCTAGCTAATTTCATTTAATAGGGTCATGTTTTCTCAATGTCAGAAATTTAAACTTGCTAAAGACTCATATTTTCATCATTTCAGATCGTTTCTAGTCCATTTTTAAAAACTAAATATCACAAAATATTCAGGGCATACATCTTCAGAGAGGACACATTTTAAACAGGAGGACTATAAGAAACAGGAAGGAAGGAAGGAAGGAAGGAAGGAAGGAAGGAAGGAAGGAAGGAAGGAAGGAAGGAAGGAAGGAAGGAAGGAAGGAAGGAAGGAAGGAAGGAAGGAAGGAAGGAAGGAAGGAAGGAAGGAAGGTCTAATCACTACTCACAACAATATTTAACAGGGTTACTAACAAGAGGATGCAGTAAATATGGTCAAGAATGACTGACTCTGAAACTATAAGTTGGACTTAAAATATCACCCATCCCTGCCTTAAATTAGACAGGGATGGGTGATATTTTTCCAAACAAGAGATAAGGAAAACAGACAGTTCAGCCGGAATATGAACATGAAGGAAATGTGAAAATCAATAGAGAGAAGAAACTTAAAAGAGTAAAAAATATATACAACAGATAAAGGCTAAACCCTCTTTAATGATTGGAAATTTAAAGATGAAAGGGAATGTACTGAACTCGCATCTAATTATAGATCTGCTGTCAAAGAAAGGAAATCTGAGTGTCTTAACCAGGAAGCTATACAATGTTATCAAGAATATGTTTATATTATTTCAATTATTTTGCAGTGTTAAAGGGTTCAGCAAATAGTTAACGTTATTAGATGATTGGTGGACCATGGAAAAGCAGATATTTTCAGATCAAAATTTTCACCTATAATTGATGCACAATTATTTGTGGCCAAGGAATGACCATAAATAATGATATAATTCTGGGTCAAAAATGTCATTAAAATTCAACTTGTTTGTTATCATAAACACCATCTGCAGAAAACCACCATCTGTTGGCCTGTTAATGTTTTCTGTGCCACTTTGATTTGACCTCACCTCTGTAACACACATTTACCCTTCACTGTGTCTCTCCTGTTATTTGCTCCAATACAAACCTGAAAATATAATATAATACCATGTCATTGTTTAGTATGAACTTATGAGTTGATGAAGGGACAGTTTTGAGTTTTTCTTTTTGTTTTGGATGACTGGATTAAATTTTTTTTCTAGGATGCTTAAAAAAAAACTGATTTACTGCCTGCAGAAATATAAGCTTCATGAAGAAGTTAAGTTCCCTTGAGAACCCTTTCAAATTTGTGATATTTGCACTCAGCTATTCTGGTAACAGTAGGTGTTATCATGAAATGTAATATCCCGCAGAACAATCAAAGCAGAGACAAGCAGTGATAGCAGAGGAACAAGTGGGTAAATTTAAAAATTCTTTGGCTCATAATGTCACTTACTGTTTTAATTTTGTAATTAACATTACCTTATCCAAGTCCCCTGTTAGCTGAATTTCTTTTTAATTAAGGACTATTTTAAAACTGCAAAGGAAACATGAAATATGCTGTTATCAATCTTTCTCACATAATTACAAGGGGGTCAAAGGAAATTAGAGCTTTATGGTTTTACACAAAGTTAGTGAAGAATGAAAAACCAGAGCTAAAAACTATAAAATCTGAAATACTTATTACAGGTGGATTACAATATTGACTAGTAATTAGAATATTATATTTATTCATATGAATTAATATTACTATTATTAGTAAACATAATTAATGTTAACATTACTCAAGTTAAAAAGTGGAACTCATGTGTGATACAGATTTTTTAAACCTGGAGACATGGATGTAATTTTGGAAGGGGACAGGGGGGACATGTCCCCTGCACTTTTTCAAACGTCTGTTTTGGTTCCCTGCACTTTATACTGTTCAAAAACAATGTCACATAACAGTACGCAGACAATCGTCAATCACTATGATCAAGTGGAAAACCGCAGCTCCAGTTGAAACTCGCTTCTCTGAGTTTAGAAGTCCCACAAGCTCCTGATTGGCCCACCATCGCTCCAGAGAAGCTCACTTTAAAAAACATCTGATGCGCCATTGGTCTGTGATTGAATGGTCAAACACCCTGAAGTTAGTTATATTAGAAAATTGTTGCGTCCCCCCCACTTCTGAAATCAAAATTTCATCCATGCCTGGAGAAATAGTTCAGTGTTGATTTCTGTTCATTTAGATGATTATGGATTCAAACAATGCCCCACACGCTTAACAAGAAAATTAAATATTACATAGGTGCAGAAAAGGCTGTTGACCTTTCAAACAGGTACATTTCCAGACAAAATGAAAATAGCCAAAGTTATTCCACTGTTCAAAAACGGAAACAGACACCATTTTACAAAATATAGGCCAGTTTCTTTACTCCCTCAATTTTCCAAAATAATTGAAAAACTATTTACCACTAAACTAGATATCTTTATGGAAAAACACAACATATACACTGACAATCAATATGGATTCAGGTCAAACAGATCAACATCCCAGGCACTACTACAACTCATGGAGGAAATTACAGATTGCATTGACGATAAAAAAGTGGCAGTTGGGGTTTTTATTGATTTAAAAAAGGCTTTTGATACCATTGACCACAACATATTGCTGACCAAACTAGAAAGGTATGGGATAAGGGGAGTTGGGTTGGATTGGATAAGAAGCTACTTAGGAAATAGACAGCAATTTGTTCAAATAGGGGAACATAAATCAGAGCTCTTGGAAATTACATGTGGAGTACCACAGGGTTTAGTGCTGGGCCCCAAATTATTTATCATTTATATAAATGACATCTGTAAAGTTTCAAGGGCACTGTCATTGATTTTATTTGCAGATATCACAAATGTATTTTGTTCGGGCGATAGTTTACCGCAGATCTTGGAGCTAATTACAACAGAAATGAATACATTTAAAATTTGGTTTGATAAAAATAAATTATCTCTTAATTTGGACAAAACAAAGTTTATCATATTTGGAAGAAAGAATTCTGAGATTAATGGAAACATTTCAATTGATAATAAAGAAATCAAAAAAGTGAATGAAATAAAGTTTCTTGGTGTGATTTTAGACCACAAGATCTGCTGGAAACCACATGTAAGCTATGTGAAAAATAAGCTTGCCAAATGCTGTGCTATTCTTAGCAGGGCGAGTCATATATTGAACCCAAAATCACTAAAAATGCTTTATTTTTCATTGTTTTTGCCATATTTGATTTACTGTGTTGAAGTTTGGGGTAACATCTATAAGAGCACATTACAATCCATATGCACACTACAAAAAAGAGCAATAAGAATAATATGCAAAGTAGGATTTAGAGAGCACACCAATCGATTATTTATACAGCTATATGCATTAAAATTCACAGACCTGGTAAAATTCAAGACAGCGCAAGTAATGTATAAAGTAAAAAACAAACTAGTGGCTAAAAATATAAATGAATTGTTTCAAGAAAGAGATGAAAAATATAATTTTAGAGGAGATGCAGTATTCAGAACGAAGACGGTACGAACAGCGATGAAAAGAATGACTATATCAAGTAGTGGAGTGAAGTTATGGAATAGTCTACAGCCGTGTTTAAAGCAGAGTGTGAACATAAATTTGTTTAAGAGAAGGTACAAAAAATTACTTTTGGATAAATATGTAGAAGAGGAAAGATAAAAAACAAGTAGATTAATATGGAAGAGTGAATGTAACTAGTTAAATGAGCAACTTAGGTCTCTTGATTCATTAGGGATGGGAAACTTAAAAGTTTATACTTCGTCCCATTCCTTTTCGAACAATTTATTATGGTTTATGTATTCATTGTGTTGTGTTGTATTTACACATCTTATATTGTTTTGTTGTTCGAATAAACTGAACTGAACTGAACTGAACTGACTTCCCCAGTAGACGTTAACTATCATACAGTAGAGGCAGAGCTAGAGAGGAGGGGCAGGAGGGGGTATGGCCACCCTTTGCAGATGATTGTCCCTCCACCAGGTGATTTTTTGCTCTCATGTAGATGTAATTTACAACAAGCAGTTCTCTCCTAGACCAGAAGGTGGCAGCAGTGATGCCATCATTTGGAATGTCCCACTTTGACCTTTTAAGGTTAGCATATTGACCAAAAGCTGAGACCAAAAATGAAGCAATCGATTATTTACAACAATATGCTACATTTAATGAAGACTAATACAGATTTTACTCTCTTATAAGAATTAGTTTTAGGTTTTATAGGGGAGAGTTTGTATGGCAGTCATCTAGGAATCTTCTATGTGTTTACTGGTAAAGAACAACCGCTCAACCCATTTAATGTAAATGTTGCGTAGAACCAGAAAGTTATTTGAAGAGCATAGATGCTTAAATATGTGCAAAGCTTTAACAAGGGCCTCATGAAGGTCTGTTCTGTTATTCTCTTTTGGAGAATATAGACATTGAGCGCATTCATTTTCCTAATGAGCTGGTGAAGATTTTTAGTAATCCAGGTTATAATCATTCCCAAAAAAAAACAAAAAACCCCCCATGTTTTTCAAGTTTGAAGACTTCCCATTCAGGAAGTTTTTCAATTCAAAATTATAGTAGCCCAACAAATCCTTGTTTTGGCTTAGAAAATACGCAAATTGAACCTGATGCGTGATCCCAATAGCTTGACTCTGAACCGAATTTGATCCCTATTACTTTTTGGCCACATGCACATTATTGTACTGCCTGGTCAACCCTAAGAAAATATTCTGGAACTGCCACTGAACTGACACCCAATGCATGGAGAGTAACCCAAAAAGTGCCATTGTTAGAGAAACTGGGTGCCTGCAAAGTGCTGTTTTCAAGCAGCTAATTAATGGAAAGTTAGTTGGAATGAAAAGTAGACAAAGGCTCACAAGGAATATATACTGCTTCATCCCCGGAAATGATTCATCTGTTGAGCAAATCTCATACAAGAGCTTAGGATGGGTTCACAAGGTGTGGGCTACAGGAATAGAAAGTGGTTTAGTGGCGCTCAGACATGAACTACAACTTCATGCTTTCTAAACCAAACAACGAAAAGCATTGAACTGTTGCCCAGTGGTAACAAATTCTAAATTGTTATCATTATTATTTTTTTTAATATTATTTTGGGAATCAAGGTTCCAAAATCTGGGTGGAAGAATGAGAAAGCAGATTTCTGAAAGAATGTTGCTCAAGATCCAATAATAAAATTTGAAACTACTTGTATTTACAACTAATTATGCTTCCCTCTCAGCTTTATGAAGTTCATGATTTTATTTTTTCTATCTGGATCTGCCGTTTTCCCATAAAGCCGACAGTTGTAATACCTGTATGCAGCTTTTCTCACCTAAACCCATAGAGAATTTAAAGACCAATTTCAGCAAGAAAATGAAACGCCATAACCAACAACGCATTCACTCCGAAAGCTGCTACTAAATCAACCTGAGATTCTTTAACATTTCAGCAGAGACACAGTACTAAGTACATATACTTTAAAGGTAATCAACATATTTTTCAGTAGGTCATCATTTCAGTATTAGCATTTATTTTTATTTATATTTTGTAACTCTCTATTTTTCATTAGTTTTAAGCCCTTATCTTCAGTGGTTACCCCCAAAAATGTTTAAAACCTATAACAGTTTTTTTTTAAACATAATGTAGATTTTAATGTTGAAGTATAATTTCACCTAATGAATGAACTTTTCATTGACATTTAAACGTATTAAGATGCACACTGAGATCCTAGAAATGAGCTACTTAACACAAGTAATAAAACAAATAAACTGTCAACAAGTGATTACCCTTTAAGATTTTTCCTAATCTACCTCTTTCACATTTTCTTTTGCTTCCCTTGATGCACTTTCTGTTTTGACTGATAGAAATTACACAGTTGTAGTAGAAGAAGAACAATTTCACCACAAAAGATAATAACCTGGAAAGGTGCTTAGATCCGACAGATTTAAATCAAAGTAACAGACCATTAGAGTCCTCCAAAACCCTCTGCTCCTCAGGGGGAACAGGATATCAAAGGTGAATAGTTTCACCTCAAATAATTCTCCAAATAGGCTACATAACACATTATGTTTCAATGAGCCATGTGTCACTGAAGGTAATCTGTGATAACCATACTGTGCAGGCTATATTGGATGCACAGTAATGCAATGGCACTCCTTCGCCTTGGAGGCTGTGCAAGTGAGAGATACACTCTGTCATATCTCAATGTCATACCAGAGATTAGGGTAAAATGGCTTTAGAGCTACTGCCAACACCGAAAGTGAAAACTAAATAATAACATGCACATATAATGTGAGAGGATGGAAATTGAGTGATCAAGGGAAAAGGCTTTAAGAGCTGTTTTACAGAAGAGGGAACATCAGACACATCTAAACCAGTGTCTGCTTATAGAGCTCTGTGTGCAGCATAGTCTACCGATGTCACTGCTTCATCTGCTGATATTTTCTGAACTTGAAATCTCCTCTCTAGCATGATTATTATGTGCAATCAGAAGTATTTTCCTGGAACACAGATATAGCTCATTTTTTCGGTGCATGATTGTGGACACGCCTTCTCCTCAGACACTGATTTCAGCGGCTCGATGCATTCTGACCTGAAGTGGCAAAAAATCTTCTTGTTTTCCTCAGGCGTCTTCTATGTATGCAATTATTTCAGTGCATCATGTAAAAGCAGAGACTTGATAGTAGAAAAAGATTAGATCAGGCATGACCGTACAGGGTTAAACAGTGACGTTGTCTGTTCGGCACTGGTGCATAGTTGCTGGACAAGAAACTGCCAGCTAAACACTCATCTCATCTCTGTCACGCTGTAAATATCTCATCATGTTTTTTACACTGCTACAAGTAGACACTTGCTTGTATCTCTGTTTTTTTTTGCTTTCTGTCGACTTATTTATTCACATTGTGACTGTCCTCTGTTTTGATTTGCCCTTGAATGTTGAACAGCCTCAAAGAAGAAGAGTCAAGCTTTCGATCTCAGGGATGAGGAGGTTTTTTAACATGCTGATCATGAATGCTTTGTTTGGGTTATTTATTCTCACCATGAGGTCAACACATTATCCTTTTTTTTGTATCTTTAGAAGAAATAGACTAAATTCAGGTGCCACCGCATTGCTCTTTTGGAAACTGCATCATAATTTTACAAACTTTAAAGATTTTACGTTTTTTTTACCCAGATTTTAACTGTAAATACTATTGGAAAAAAACATTTTTTCTTAGGAAATAGTCAGGTGACCCAATGAAAATTTCACAAAACAAGGAGCTAATCTGCTAATTGGTAAATTTGTCAAAATGTTGATATGTTCCTTTTTATTTTTCAAAGATATTTCATAAAACAATTTAGGTGAATACCACCATTGGATACATCATCACTAGTTCTGTATGATTGTTTTTTTAAAATTAACTATGGTAGTCAAAAAAACTGAAGAGTATCAGAACATGGCAGCACTAACAATGAGGGTACAAAGCCCACGGTGTCATATTTAACATAAATCAAACAATATTCTCAGCTCAAAGTTAAAGGTACAGGATTTCCGAGAATTTTTGAAAAGACCCGCCCTCTACTTAAAAAAAAAAATCCACATGCACAACCCTGTACCCACGCCCAAGAGGGAACGCCTATTAAACATGTTTGAGAGCGTGCATGAGCCCATTTCTCCTTGTGCACGCTCTATTTAAAAGTTGCTGTTTGCATAGCTCATACAATCTTACTCTCCAAAAGAAGATTTGGAATTTTTCCACTATGTCAGACTCACCACCAGTAATTTAAAATGGGGACAAACACGTAGGATGGCCTTACGTATACATATCAACAGAAAGATTGACAAATAGGAGGACCACTTACTTTGATGATCATTCTCCAGGTGGATCATCAAAATAAGTGGTCCTCATATTTGTCAATCTCGCCCCCATAAGCGTGAGCAGCAAAAACCAGCAGAGGACTGCTGCAGTTCTGTGTTTTGGCCACAGGTGACAGTATCATTAGAAAACCCCATAGTGCCTCTTTAAAATCAATGCAATAGTAATGACACATTTTGGTCATAGTATTATTATATTTGGTCACGAGCATGTAAAACTGCCCTATGACTTCTAGAATCACTGTACGAGTGCTCTCAACATCCATGACTATAAAATATCTTATTTCATCTCTGCCATATTCTTACAGAACAAAATTAATTAGGTTTTGAAAATTTATTATTATCCACTTAATCTTTAGTCAATCAGTATTTTACTGCAATATCAACATGTACCCTGTAGAGGGTAATTTTGGGGCTGTTTTCATGGCAAAATAACTTATAGAGACAAATTGTTGGGATCTGGAGGCTTGTCCCCTTTCTCCACCAGAGGGCACCGGAGATCTTCCTTCCTGAGGGCATGAGCTGCTCCTACACACCTGTTTCCTGTCTCCTCATTAGGAAGACCTATTTAAGGAGGAGGAGGCTGACACTTCCCTGCCAGAGTGTTTGCCAGTAATGGTTAGAGAACCTGAGCCAGCCTGCCTGATCTAGACCCTGATTTTGTGAACCTGTCTGACCCTGTTTCTCTCTGCCTCACAGATCCTGATCCTGACTTGCCTGGAAACCTGAAACTCTGGAGATAGAAATCTCTGCCTGGAATCTGCCTGCCTGCACTCAGTCTCAGTCTCTGCCTCTGCTCTCAGCCCTCTGCCTGCCGACTAGCCTCTGGACTCACAAGGTTCCCCCCCTGCTGACCAGAATCCTCTCTGAGCAGGTATTTATCCCCGCCATCAGTAAACTGCAAATTTCCTGGATCCATTCTAACTGCTCTGTCCTCCTCAGTGGTGTTCCTCCCGTGACCAGACCTCAGAACCCAGAACCAGTACATTATTCCCTTTGTAAATATTGTAAATAAATCATTGAACTTTTTCCCTGTCTTAAGAGTGTTTTTCTGCATGTGGGTTTACACATTACACATTACACAAATCTTGTGGTTTGATACAACTTAAACTGAAATATCTGGCAATTGCGACAATTGCTTTAAAGTATTTGGCGGAAGCTTTTATGGTGGAACAATAAGGGTAATCCAAGCACAAAATTTAACATGAGCTATGAAATTTTCCATTACTCTTGGATTTAAGAACACCATCTTAACTGTGAATCTTGGGGGTAGCACTATATTATGTGTCTATTTACTGCAGGTAAGAGCTCTTCATTAGGAAGGAACATTTTATTCTGGAACATCTCAAAACATCAGCAAGAAAGTAAAGGCCAGGGAACAAGTGGGTTTTCCAAATGGGCAATGGCCCTAATCATGTACCAAAATAAGTTACCAGTGGCTTAAGGAGATCAAAGTGAGTTTTTTGAAGTTGTAATAAGTAATAATCTCAGCTCCAAAGAAAATTTAGAAGCAGAGTTGAAAAAGTGAGTGTGAGCAAAGTGGCCAACAAGCCTGGCTTAAATAATGAATCTAAATCCAACAGTTTGAAAGATGTTTCTAACATAAATATATAAATGAGAAACACATAAATAAAAATAGAAAGTAAAACAACAGAGGCCTGAAAGCAACAGAATGAAATTACAGGTTGGAATCAAATTATTCCTCATCATAATGAAATTCTGGTGCAATTTGGAAGAAGAGCCGAATTGCCAAGAGCTTATTAGAGTCAGCAAGGTCACTCAGTAGAAGCACTGAATGTACAAGAAGCTTTTATAAAGGTAGAAATATTTTCTTAAGATGTTTGTCTGCAGTTTAGTGAGATTTTAGTAGAAAGCAGGAAGACTGTAGAGATGATGGCCATGTTGCTCTGTTTTATCCTTATTCACCTTTATTTAGATATTTTTCTGGTTCGTTTCACATCTAAGAATCAATAATTTGCACTGACTTGGTGGCTTACTTGGTGAGGAAATTCTAAAATAATGATAAAAGTCCTTTGCAATTGTTATAGTATTTGATTTCTTTGGTTGACACCGGTTTTAGCAGTGCTCTTGTGTTTACAGTTTAATTCAGTTCAATTCAGTTTATTTATATAACACCAATTCACAACACATGTCATCTCAAGGCACTTGACAGTTCACCAGATCATGCAGTCAAATTGATTCAAAGTTTTCTGTCTTAGAAAAACCAGTTGATTGCATCGACTCATTGACTTGAATGCAATCCCTCACACTAAGCATGCTTGTAGCGAGAGTAGAGAGGAAAAACTCCCTTCTAACAGGAAGTAACCTCCAGCATAATCAGGCTCAGTGTGAGCGGCCATCTGCCGAGGCCGACTGGGGTTCAAGGAGACAGAAGCAGAGATACAAAAAGCAGCTGTAAAAGGCGACCTCGTTCAGGAAACACAGCCAGGCAGACGAGCTCTGAGCCAACTCCCATGTCAGATGATGAAGAGAGCCAACATATTCTCATTATCAGTGCGTATGAAATCGTACGAAAAGTTATGCACACTATTTTGTGTGTTTTGGACGTTTTTCCTCAAAAAACCCCATCAGTGCGCATGCGTTGGCAGACAGAAAAAAAATGCAGATCCGCGGACAGACTTAAAACTGGGAAAATCTGTGCAATCATCACTTATTCATGTCTCTAACTACGTTGCTTGCTGTTTTATATCTTAGGGTTAGGGTTAGGGCTAATTGTAATTTATATTCTATATTCGTGAATGGTTGCAGATGCTCATGCGCATACGACGAAAAAAATGTATGAAATTACGGGGCATAACTTTTCATACGATTTCATACGCGCTCATAATGAGAATAGGTTGAGAGAGCACACCCAGCCAGTCACAGTCAGAGAAACAGGACTACACTGGAAAAACAGGCCAATCTCCAACATCTATAAACAAGGGTGTTGATGGCAGCAGAACAGCTGATATTTCTCTGCCAAACAAGAACAGACGAGGCAAAGCTACAATGAGAAAAAGCAGAGAGAGCATAACCTTAGAGATTGAACTAACAGATTCTGCAGAGTGGGAGAATAGAGATAGAATGAAGCAGAATGATGAAATGGGGGTCCCTATGTCCTCCAGAAGTCTAAGGCTATAGCAGCATAACTATAGGGCTAGCTCAGGATAACCTGAGCCACTCTAACTATAAGCATTTCAAAAAGGAATGTTTTAAGCCGACCCTTTAAAGTAGACAGGGTGTCTGCCTCACGGACTGAAACTGGTAGTTAGTTCCACAGGAGAGGAGCCTGATAACTAAAAGATCTGTCTCCCATTCTATTTTTAGAAATTCTAGGAACCACAAGTAAACCTGAAGGTTGAGAGCAAAATGCTCTTTTAGGGACATAAGTTTAGTGAAATTAAATTCCTTTTTCTCTAACCATTTATTTGCAAACTTCTAAGAATAACCCACAGTATTTAGGCTTCTCTTTGAAGTTTATCTTTTATGTTAATATTTATATGAACAAACACCTTGAGCAACTAACATGTGTACGTCCTAGTGTGTTTCGTGTCAGATTAAAAGTTCGGTGTAAATATGCTTTTCTTTTTAGATTATTACCTGAACGATAATCTGTCGTTTTAATACCTTTTCCTTCCTTTAGCAGTTCTGATTGCATGGAGCTGTTGTGTACCACTTTAACTTACGTACTTCTTTATTTATCTTCTACTGTCTGACTAAGAGTGGCGGTTATTTACATCTCTGACAGTGTTACAGATACAACATGGAGCATTGTGGGTAGTGTGCTCCATCGGTGTATATTGATCACCAAATATCTGAAACAACAGTTACAAAACAGTTACAGTGTCAGAAATTGGCCAAGTCTATCCCTAATTAAAAATAATCACCTGTTACACATAAATATCTTGCATTATTTGTTCTGAGACCTGAAACTGGATTCATAACTTCAGCCTCTGCTAACATTTCTCTTAATACATTTATAGAAATAACGACTCAACAACAGAGCAAAAATAGGATGACGGCTGTCCACCAAGTGAATCAGTGAGTGTGAATGTGCCTGTCCATCTGTCATAACCTGTTAATAGTAGTTTCTCTGCTTATTGATTTTGTCAATAAATCTCTTTGGTTTCATGTTCCATCTCGTCTGCTTGCTGCCTTGCTGCTGATCGAACTGCTGTCCCCTCTGACCTCTCCTCTGCAGCTCTTTTTAGAACCTCCCAGGCAGCCAGCCTTCTGTTTCGATATTTTGGCAAAACAATTTCAGATCTGTACAACAGAAGAATTTGACACTTATCCATATGTCACGGTGTAATAATACAGCGTACTACGGATTAGGTTTCATCTCTTAGCCAATAACCTGTGCAGAGGCAGCTGTTTTGACTGCTGGCTTGTGATTTATTTTCAGATGACATGGTCTTTCTTGCAGCAATATCAAGCTGCATTAAACGTTACTGTTCAAACCAATTAGTCCAGTATTCTATGAGAATAATTCTGGAGGACTGACTCATTATCATTCCTTCTATTGTATACCATATTTATACAATAAGATATATTTCTTAGGATTACACTTTAATCAGAATATATGCTAACTTCACTAATACACCATTACAAACACTAGCAAAGCAACAGATAAAGAATAATCTTTTTCTTAACACTGAATGTTGACTAGGCTGCTGAAAAATCTTATTTTGGTGGACTTCAGCTTAGCCTTACACCATCAACCCAGGCATTTACCAGTAGCTCACCCATCTTGCAGTGCCAGCCTCCACCTGTCAGTAAACCTTCATCTTGACAGACCAGCAGTGAGGCTGGCTGGAGGGCACCTTCTGGAGGGCAAATGAAAAAAGTGAGGACTGGCGCCACCCAGGGGTAGGTTATTTCCCCTCCTCTCTCCACACTTCCTGAGTTCTCGCATGTAAACTTTGGTACTACAATTTTCTGAAAAAACGAATTCTTCAATAATATTAAGAGATTATTCTAAAATAAAAAAATGGGTTAATCAATATCAACATTTGAGGAGATTAAGTAAAGATGACCTCACAACTGAGCTGTTGACTGCTGTACTCCCATTTGATCATTTCAAACATGTAACAATGGCATGGAATAATAGACAGCTTTAGATTGAAACTTTGACCTAGTTATTATTCTAAAGACTTTATAATTTTTATATAAAGAAAAATCTGATCATATATCTTTTTTAAAATCTTTGATTAACCAAGGAAGGCTCTCATACCTGATGGAAGCTAACATGTAAACAGAGTAATCAAAAGAGTTCAAAAGCTGAAAAAGACATACATTTGCTTTAAAGACTTTCTCCAACTCATCATAACATAAATATAAATAAAGAGAACCACAAAATGGTAAGGCACCTGATGAAAGTATTATTGAAGAATCTATATAAGTCTATATCTATAAATCTATAAAAGTGTCGATAGAAAAAGAGATGAAAGGTCAGTGCAGGATCTCACACTGTTTGAGTTACCCCTGTTTGTCTTGACAATCACACATTTGGACCATACAGTTCCCTAGAAAACTTGCTTTCAGAATAATTTCCAGGATGAATATGTGATGTTTTCTTGATCCTCTTGAAACAATATCATGCATATAATTATAGCTCAATTATCTGAATTATAAATGTAGAAAATGTGACAATTTTGTTCAAGTTATAAACACCACTCGGAGAACTTGACATTTCTCTCACGATCACAGCTTAGTAATTAAACAGGCTTTTGTCTGTACACGGATCATTGCCTATAGCTGATTAACAAATGATAGGAAGGACTATATAAATCAAAGACAACCAACCCGACTAATTAACTGTCCTTAGCATTTAAACCACTAACAATTGCTGGGGGTGTTTTTTCTTTTTTTACATAATCAGCTATAAGAATAGAAAAATGTATCACCGCATTTAAATCAAATTCTTTGACTTCAATTTGCACTGATTTCATTTTTTATGTAAACGCCAACATTTGTGCGAGCATATTATACAATTTTTTACAGCCTTCCATGTTATATTCAAGAATAGTTGGTCAAAATAATCCCAAACTAATATTATTCTTATTTGTCTACCAAGGACAAACAAAGCAATGGGTCATTTGCCTCTAACATTTAACCTGAGTATGATTTATTACAATTTATCTTTTAATTAATTAATAATCCTTGACAAGAAACATTATATATCAAGGTGCAAACTAAAAGTATGAAGGACATGCTCAAATTTAACGATTTAATTACCTAATGATGTCATGTGAATATAAAACAACTCAATTTCTCCCGTGAGAGCGGCACTCAGGACAGAAAGCGGCAGAGATAATCCTCCAACTGCGAAAAAAATATCTGTGACAATTGTCTGTGTTTATAGCAAAGACTTTGCCCTCGAAGGCTTCACCTTCAGAGTGGGGCTATTATGTTTCTCCTGATATGGGCCTGATGCTAATCACTGTGGATTGTATTTTATGCCTCAAGGCAGGAAAATGTGCTGATGAGGAACCCAACAATAAATGAACCTTATCACCTAATGGCATCTTTGCCCACCTTGTGACTAACTGAAAGGGCCCCTGCTAAATGTCACGGGCAGGCAGAATGCACTTGGGAGATAATGAGAGAAAGGAATGATCCCCAGATGGATTGGTCACTCATAATTATTGCTGATAGCAAACCAAGGGGTCTCTAGGAAATCATATCAGATATTTCAAAAGCCATTTTGATTTATTAGCATGTTAATATTTTTTCCTCACTTTGCATTAAATATATATTCAATACGCAAACTGGATTTGTTTTTTGTTGTTTGCATTGAATCAGCTGACACCCTACATTGTGAACCTAGCTGCACCGAGACCATCAGAGGAGCTTCTAATAACCCTGGATTTAACAAAAAGTATGAACAGCAAACCCTTCTACTTATTCTGATGTTGGTATTTTAAATAACATTGAAAGAATTTGAACTATACAATATTTCTGAAATTTACTGAAGATTTAAGGACCATAATAATTACTTCTATGCATTCCAAATAGATATTCCTTGCTATATTATAATGTCCCTTTCCCCCCCCATAGAAATCACCTCAAGCAAATAGAAATGTCAGCATTGCTTGAAAAAGGACCATTTAAATTCAGCGGCTTAGTCGGAAGCACTGCTCATTGGAGAAAAAAACCTTCACAAACCTTTCCATCATATCATAAACCATCGCAACCTTTCTTCACACTCCATCTGGTCAGTCAGAAACTCCAAGTAAATATGGAAATAACCAATATAGCTTTGTTTTTCTTAAAAAAGCAATTACTGCAGGACATTACTATCAGAGCCCATTAAATCTATGTCAGAGGTCTCCACACATTGTTTTTTTCATCATAATGACAGTTGGAATCAGTGCTGCAATTAAACTTAATTACTCTTTTCTCACCTTTTTATTCTTTCATCAGAAATTATTTCTGCCTACACTGTAAAACCCTGCTACTGGCTGATCCCACAAACCATATGTCATCCCAACTTGACCTCTTGACTCGCAATGCCTGCTGGCCCTTATGCAGGTCAGCTGAGGAAGGGCTGTGACTACCTCACTTAGAGAGCAATTGGTGCAACAGGGTAATTTGACAGAAGATACTGTATGGAAACAGGAAAAAGGCTCCTTAATACAAGGACTGGATGGCTGTGAACAAAATGCCCTTCAAGGAATCAATAATTTGCCCTGAATCCTAAATCGTTATCAAACTTTGAAGTGCTTGGTGAAAGAGGCTCATGACTGCTTAAAAAATGTAGTGAAGCAAAATGAGCAGACCTCCACCAGACCTTCATATTTGTCCCCTTCTAAGATACTCCATAACCAGTGATTTCTGTTTGATAAATAGTAACATAAATGTAATGAAATCATATTTGGCAATATAAGAAAAGTATTGTTTATTTATGATTAAATGGATGTATAATCTTTAAAGAGTTAATTATGCATTGTGTCAAAAAATTAAAGGCCTATATCACCATATGTATTTAGTGTAGTTTATTCTTGAGGATTAAGACAGTGACTAGTTCACTAGTGTTCTTTAATGTTCTTACAGAATCTTGCAGCATGCTTTTGCATATCTTTAACAAACCAATAAAGGAGTTGCTTATTTGATTCTAACTAGCAATAACATTTTTGTTCTCCAGCAACATCATTTTCCATGTTCGGTAAGGATGACTGTTTTCTGATTGCGAAAAACTGTGTAAGGTCAACAAAATCGTTTTTTTCTCATTCATTCATATATTGTATATGTTGTTGCTCGTGTATTAAATGTTCATTTCTCTACCATAAGCCGTCTCCAAGGGCGTTTCAGAGATTTAGCAGAACATCCAACCAGTCTCACAATCTCAGACCACGTGTAACCACACCAGCCCAGGACCTCCACATGCAGCATGTTTACCTGCAAGGTCTGAGACCAGCCACTTGGACAGCTGCTAAAACAATCGGTTTACATAACAAAAGCATTTCTGCACAGACTGTCAGAAACTGTTGCAGGTAAGCTCATCTGCATGCTCAGGCTCACCCTCATTGTGGTCTCTAATTCGTCGTCGTAACCGCCTTGAGTGGGCAAATGCTCACATTCACTGGCGTCTGGCACATTGGAGAGATGTTCTCTTCATTAATGAATCCAGTTTACAATGTTCTGGGCAGATGGCAGACAGCGTGTGTGGCGTCCTTTGGGTCAGCGGTTTTCTGATCTTATTACTGTGGATTGAGTGGCCCATGGTGGCAGTGGGGTTATGGTATGGGCAGGCATCTGTTATGGACAAAGAACACAGGTGGAGTTTTGAGTGCACAGAGATACAGTAACCACATCCAGAGGCCCATCTATTTGCCATAGATCCAAGAACACCACTTAATGTTGCAGCAGGATAATGCACGGCCCAATCTTGCAAAAATCTTTACGCATATTATGGAAGCTGAAAACATCACAATTCGTACATGGCCAGCATACTCATCGGACATGTCACCCATTGAGCATGTTTGATATGCTCTGGATTGGTGTATATGACAGCATGTGCCAGTTCCTGCCAATACCCAGCAACTTCGCACAGCCATTGAAGAAGATTGGACCAACATCCCGCAGGCCACCATTCACAACCTTATTACTCCTTGTGAAGGAGATTTGCTGCACTGGTGGTCGAGTGCTCACTATCACAGATTTAGACTGGTTTGTAAACAATATTTGAGGAAAATGGTGATATTGTGTATGTGGAAAAAGTTTTAGATTTTTGAGTTCATCTAATAAAATATGGGAGCAAAAACAAAAGTGTTTAACAGTGTTTTTAACTGTCTTAAGCTGGCCCCACCTTGACGGCACCTCTTGGGTTTTTAAAAATAAGTTTAAGTTCTTAGCAGCAGGATTACTCCATTTTTGGCATGAAAAATATATTTAACTGTATTAACATGCCCATTTTGATATCATTCCATTAAGCTGATAAATCAGTGGGTGTGTGTGTGTGTACGAGATGTGGAGGATAGTGTATCTTTAAGATTGAAATGCTCTGTGAAGCAGGGCTAAGTAGACAATCACTCATTCTGAGTAAAGGCAGAGGTGAAATGTAAGTAAATGCCGTGAATGTGAATGGCTGCCCAAGTGCCAGATGCTGAGAGCTTGTGCCAAAACTGCAAGTGAGAGACTCATTATTTTAGGAATCCGTTGGCCTTTCTCTGATGACTGTTGCTCATTTAAACCAGAAAGTCTGTTTGAGACTTTTTCACATCAGGGAGACCTGCCAGTTGGGAAAAGAACCTGATTCATTATAATCATATAAAAAAACATATTTAAAAGAAAACAAAACATTGAGAATAGGTCCACAGGGAGGCGGTTTATGGTATTAGAGAAAGGAAAACAGTTTCCTGTAAGCAGCAGATTATGAAAGCATTAAGCAACAATTACCGTAATGAGAATTATTGAAGCAGTAAGGTAGCATACAAGCTGTGTGCATCTGGTGGCTGCATCTGGCTACAGCCGCGGTGCGTTTAAAGGGGCAAGGCGGGAAGACATTCATTTGTCATAGCTGCTCCTTTCCCTGTAATTTGAGAGATGGCATGTCAGCCATTGTTATGCAGTGAAAATGATCTCACAGGCAGTGTGTTGATGCATGCACTGCGATTGATACTGAGTGTGCTGTCGGAAATGTTAAAGATGTCATTTAGGGAAATGGTGGGGAATGACGATCAGTGGGCAAGTAGCACTCCAATGTGTGTAAAGAAGTCAGAAAAAAAGGTTAAAAAAAAGTAAAATTTTTAGCGTTTACTTTAGCCAACAGAGAAGAGCCAAACTCGACTGTATGACCCCAAATAAATTAAGTTAATAGAGCATTTTATCAATAGATAAATGCTCATCCACAATTATGTTAGAAATAAAGTTATACTCACTAAAATATGTTTTGACAGACAGAGAAAAAAATCAGTGATTAAAAAAAATTGTGATAAATATTTTATTTAGGAATTTGGTCTCTTTATCTCTTAGAAACCATTATTTTCTCACCAAGGATATTGCATGTAGTGGTTCTCATGGACATCAGAAGGAAAATCCAATAATAAGAGTAGAGAAATTTGAGGGGTTTCCATAAAACATTTAAATAATCAAGGCTTCCAGATGTTAAAGTATTATCATAATTCCACTTTGAAGTAATATTCAATGAAAATAAGGATTTTATTATTAATTAATCTCACAAAAGTCTGCAAATTGAAATGTTAACATAGGACCAAATAAGGTACTACTCCTGTTGCAATCTTTTTGCCTGTGGCTGGAGCGGTAATAGAATAGTTAAAGAAAAAAACCCTAAAAATTGAAATTTTACCAAATGCAACCTTCCCACAGATATTTTTCAGAATGTAACCTGATGTTTTTTTCTGTCTCTATTTCAATCTTAGGATTGTTAGAAAAAAAGAAACTAGATTGTGCTAAAAGTGCCCTGATTTGGGTCAGAGACTGGTTTTAATTTCTCCAAACCAACTTGTTTTTCTGCTTCAGAGTGCCGTCACAGCCATTTCTCTCCGGGATAGAGCGATAACCAGCTTTTTCTCCAGCAGTGGTTCTTTTTGCTCTAATGTCAATGGGAGAGCAGGAGCAGTTCTGGCTCAGTTCTTTGAATGTCTTGTTGGTTCCCTACTTTGATTTGGAGCCAGGTTGAATACAAAGGAAAATGCTTTCCTAACTTTGAGCAGCAAAGGAAAAGCAAAAATAAAAATCCTGTAAAAATATTACCTATAGCCTACTGTAAATGAAAAAAAACAACAAAAAAACAGCAGATTGTATGATGCAAAAAAAATAGTTTTTTTTTATTAGAATATCCTTTTGCGAATGTTTGTTTGTCTTAACCTATAGATATCATGCCTTTTAAGCTTTGTGATTAGAAATTAAATTTAAAGAAAAATGCATCATATTGCCAGCCACTGCCATCAATAATTATCATATAGACCCTCTTCCCCAATATTATTACTACACCAATAATTTTTAATGGTACATATGATAAAAAATAATAATCTGACAGCCTGCTACATTCCTCCCCCTCCCTATGTTGTCGTTGAGAATTGAATGCACATTGTTAAATATGCACTGCCCTCACAGCACACATCAACCCATTTAATCAGGCTGTGGGATTAAGGCTGAAGCTGCCCACTCCCAGACAAGATGCACTGTGACATGAGTCTCTACCACAAACTCCAGAAAGATGGATGGGCTGGGCCCCAGTCTGGATGGAACGCCTCCATTGTACTGTATGGCCTGGTGGAGCCCATCAATCAGGGTGGCACCACAGGTCTGAGCTGAGGCTGTGTAATGATGCGAACAGCATGTGGCCAGGCCATCCCTTGGCACTCAGGTGTAAAGGTCTGCCCTGTCCAGCAGTCCTCTCAGCTCCTTCTGTGCCACCATTCATCAAATACTGTCTGTATTCATAGGATGTAACCGATTTCAATAGATTTATTAATTTTGTGTAAAGAAAAGTTATACAAAGTTTAAATAGTTTAATTGTCAAAGTCACCATGTTTGACAAAATACTTTTCAGAGTAAAATACCTAATCAGTAAAAACAAAGCATCACTTTCTATTACATCAGTTGAACAGGAAATTGCCCCCATCCATTTTCACTTTGCCCATACTTAAGGAGGTGTAGATCCTTCAGTCTTTTCCTAATGTTCATTAAAGGACATATTTTATTGCACATTATGTGCTTTATACCCTTCACACAAACACATTATGCTCCTGGATGAAAGTGGCCTTATGAGTCCCATAAACCAGACCTCATGAATATGAGTGTAAAAGCTACGGCTGAGTCTGGACTCTTTTTGAGAGGAAGGTCATTTTGCTCGAAAGCATGCGCTGCAAAAATGTACGCTTATAAAAATGTCTCTGGTTTCCCAGCTGCTAAAGTACATCTATGGCCGCCTAATGGGCTTCTTTTCAGACACTGTAAGCAGGATAGGATTTCAGTGCATTATGGGTTTGAATCAAGGCAAACCCATTCTGTGGTCAAGGATTTGTTTCATTCTTTCATAAGGTGGGTTGGACTTTACCCCCAACAGCCTCCAAAGTACCATAATAAGTGAAATTATTTCTCACTACTATGAAATAGGTGCAATTTAAAGGTTAATGAGGTAAAGAAGCAAAACCAAGATATGCATGAGGCTTTTTATTGCAAAAGATAAAATATTGTAAAGTTATGGTTTTGATTTAAGCTTTGCCACATGTTCCCACTGATCACAGGTGTGTGAACATTTCGCTGGTTATGGCTGCAGCCGGGTGAATGAGACCCATAGTGTTAAGGCTCTCTCAGTGGTCGGTATGACAAGGAAACACTATAAGTTCAGATCATTAATACATGCAAGCAGAAAAATTGTCAAGTAACTAGATATGTCTGTTTTGAGCAGAAATAATTTAGCAGGTGTAGCACATGCTGCACAAGGAGAACATTTCAATATTTTTTCTGGGATCTCTTTAACTGCAATTTATACATAGAATGAAGGAAAAAAATGTATTTTAAACTGTTCAGACTACTGTTTATTTACAAGGTTGGTCAAAATTTATTCTGGTAAAAATGGTACTGGTTAATCATTGTGATTTGCTCACAAAAAAAAAAATAGAAATAAAATCCCTTTTAAAACAAAAAATATTTTAGAGTTTAGCTCTTCAAGGATCTCCTATGTCAACGCTCTTCTACGCAGAAGGTGAATAAACAAAGAAAACAAAACTAAACGACTCAGATGTTTTTATAAATAAAGTCAGAAAAATAACCAAAGGTGTAACAAGCTTCTAAAAAGAAAATAACTTTTACTGAGTGCTGTTGACACAGACCGCTGCTGGTAAATATGTGTGAGACTTCAGCCAAAAGCTAAATGTTAAACATATTAGCTTCTCTGTTTTATCATTTTATAGAGCTTAGTTCTGTATTTAATTACATATGCAGGGAGGAGGAATTATTTTATGTTGCCTTGTCAAAGAAAAAAATCTGCATCTGCTTCTGGAACTTAAATATTAATGGTCATAATAATAAAATAATCAATATCAAAAGAAAGGGCATTTTGTAGTTGCAATACAAAGTAAAATAGGTTATTTTCATTAAAAAAGATATTAAAACTGAAACATAAGAGCTTTTTAACTCAAAGATTTAGTTGGACATAGCTGTCCCACCACACCAAAAAACTAAACAAAACATGGAATGATGAATAATAAAATATAAATAGTGATATTTTTACCTGTATTTTACAATTAATTCATGGAAAAAAGATAAGTAAGGTCTGATATTTTTTTGTATATTATTACCATAAAAAAAGGATTGGTTTGATATTATAGTTACCGGTAGGTTTTACTTAGAGATAACTCCAACCTGGGCAATTTTACTGAATTAGTGGATATAATATGATGCAGAAAGAGAGTCTATGTGACTTTTGAGGTTATTTCAGAAGTTGTTTGGAGAAAACCTGAATTTTTTTCATATTCCTTAAAGAAAATTACAATAAGTATCAGTAAATCAGAGCTTGAGAAAATCTCTACTCAGAAATCTGTCGGATCGGTGCAGCTCTAATAGTAATAGTATAATGATGAAAGTTTATTTATTTTCTTTTTTCATGGCCATAGTATATATCTGAAACCTGCCTTTTTGTCACTTTATTATATTTATGTTAAAACAATTCTGATTAAAAGCCCAAATTTAGATTTCTAATAGTGGATTTAAAGATTATACAACACATTTATATAGATTCTTAACTCTGGATAATTTCTTCCCAAATCATCAGGGAGCCTTTTAATGTTCTATTATGTTGATTGTTTAATTTTCACTGAACAGGATTTCACACTTTCTAGAATTGAATGGGAAATATCCCCTCAAATCCTTGTAAGCCTTTAAATCCCTGCGAATGGGAAGAAACTATTCCCAATGTAGTTGCAGCTCTTCCTTTGCCTCTTTTTCCATGTCACATCTTGTTAATCTAATCCTTATTTGGGCATCTAATCAGTAAGACCTTTCTGGATGAACCTCATAATTAAAGAATGTATCATTATCACAAATTTAATTACATTACTATGTAACTTTGTTTTAATTAAAACACCCTTTCCCAGTGGGAGCAGAGTTTGACAGACTTTAGTGTGCCCGGGTGTAAAAGCAATTTCCTACCTTGCACAAGCGTGGTTATCACCAAGTTCATCTAAAGACCATGAAAATCAGGGAACAGCAACGGAAGAGAAATCTTTTTACATGTCATGGCATGCAAATTGCTCAAAGTGCGTCTTTGCAGGTCTCCTTAAAGCTTTTCAGCTTTCCTATACCATGTCCAGCATAATCAGGGGGGTTAATGAAAGCCTATTACAAGAGGTGGTGAGGGTGAACGTCCTTTTTGAAAAGAGATGGGCAACGTCCGGAGATTATTAAGATGAGCTGCAAAGACATAATAAGGGTTCCAGCACATTACATACACCTTTGCACGTCCTTTAGGTTTTGTCAGGCATAAAAACAGTCATTTTACTAATGTGAACAAACTACTCTTCATTGCCATGGTAATAATTGGGAAACTGAGTGCAGTCCAGTCAGGTCATGACTGTGTCACGGATGATGGCTCTCGTTTGCTGAAACACCATAGATGGCACTGTTGCACTGCTTTGACAGGATGACTGACAGTGTATTAATGCGTCAGTCAAGGAGCACAGATTGTGGTGTCGGGCCATATCTGTGCGTTTACAGAAAAAAGCTTGTGGCAACTAAAAATGGGAACTGCGTGTCCTCCTTTTTAGAATCCCCCTTTTCACATAAGAGCTCGGATTCATCGAATTTTGCCGCAGAATTATGTCCTGACAGAATAGGTGAAGCTTTAACATGACAGCTGGATGTTTATTTTGTTGATGTTCAGCCAATTTGTGGGGAGAAATTTTTAAATTTCCTGTGAGGCTTCAGGTGCCTGTTTGCAGTGAATTACACACACAAGAATATTAGATGTCATTCACCTTGACAAGCCCATTTTCTGCTATGTCATTCCACCTGCAAGTAAATCATAGTTTTATGTAGGCTTTCATTATAATATGCAGAATGCACAGATTGTCATTTTCATACATTTCTAGCAGCTTTTTTTTTTTTAAATAAAAAGCTAAATCGGCATACGTATCGAAAAACACCTTTGTCATACAAGATAATTACATCTCCAGGACGGTATTGTATGAATATTCAAGATTTTCCATGGTATTTTAAGAACTAGATTACCTGAACATTCAGATTTCTAATTGTAAGCTATTCTAATTAGCCAGTAATTTCCATACAAAAAAAACATGCTTTGGTCCCTTACTTTGCAACAGTTGTATCTGAAATATCTGCTTGGGATGAAAACTACTGCTGCATATTTCAACAACATGCAGTTCCTCAATAAGCTATTTACAAAGGGAAAACAGCTCTGCATATGCAAGTCCACATACGCCCTCAACGGGTCTGTGGACCAGTCTAGTGGCTCTCTAATTAAATGAAGTGATGTTTTAATGAGCTGGGATCCAGAAAACTACAGTGGTTTTCTCCTCTAACATCCCTGCTGAAAAGAAATCAAGTGGAAAACATCTAGAACACCTGATTCAGTTTAAATATGTGATAAAATAATATGCAAGCAATAGCCTGCGGAGATAATCCTCTCATTATTCTCATCATTTCAATTTGGAGAGACTCAAACAGAGAAAAGCTGCAATAAGAAAGTTTTATTGACATGAAGCATAAGAGTCTGTGGCGCTCAGACCTCAACAGAGGATGCTGAAGATGCTGTTTGATAGTGTAGATCTATGTTAGAGATATCTCCCCCCATGGAGTCTGACAATGATGATGGAATGGAGGTTAGAGAATGAAGGGAGCCATAGGGAATCCAGTGGGATGGAGGTGGAAAAGGGGCAGAGGAAGGCTGCTATTCAGCAGGAGAGCAACAGCGTCTGTCAGTCGGGATCTTAAATTTAGAGTCTTGATGATAGGTTGGAGCAGGAGCGCGTAAAAAGGCGATTGGTGAATTTCCGCCTGGGCTTCATTTCATAACCTTAA
Organism: Cyprinodon tularosa; assembly: GCF_016077235.1. Taxonomy (NCBI): domain Eukaryota; kingdom Metazoa; phylum Chordata; class Actinopteri; order Cyprinodontiformes; family Cyprinodontidae; genus Cyprinodon; species Cyprinodon tularosa. The sequence continues at coordinate 5,153 of NW_024039052.1, read as the reverse complement.
AAGTACAACCGTAAAAATATTCCTACCAGAATTAGAAAAAAAAAAAAAAACGTTTTAACCAATTAGTGTTTTATATGAACAAATAATTTCCCTTGGTAATAAGGTGCTACACATATACAAACATATACTTTACATAAATACACATGAAAATGTATAATTTGGAGAATTCCTAAAAAACAGACGTTTCATTGACCTAGATATTGTCTTATTGTATTTTTTATTTAGATCTATCAGAAGCAAGAATAAATCTGGCTTCTACTAGTAAACTGACCTTGAAGGATTTGATCAGAACAAAGGGTTGATTATAGATGTATAAAATACTTCCAATATGACAGTTATATGCATCTTTGCATTTGTCTGTTTCCTAAAATGTCCACTAAATCCATTGATTCTGTTGTGGTTAATATCTCCAGAAAATGTGAAACCGTTTTGAAAGAATATAATACTTTACATGGCTTTGTATGAAACTGAACCATCAAGCCACATCACTTCCTGAGTTTCAAAGCTGCCACAACAAGCACCAAGCAGGAGCGATGGCTCTAGAGCTGCGTTTGTATATACTGTAGAATATCTCTCTACTCTGTTGCTCACCATCACAGATGTTTTATGCAAGCGGAGGCTGAGGATTCTTAGACAAGTATAGTTTAAAACTAGCCTCATTAAGGCCCAAAAGGTTCAAGTTTTGAGATTCTCTCCACACCACCAAGAATGTGTGAATCCGTCTGCTAATTGCATATGCTTGAACAAAGAGACAACAGTAGTGAAGTGTTTGAAAGCTGATAAAAAAAAATAATAATAAGCAACTCACTTTTAATAACTATTGCGCAGAATAAAGTTGCATAACTTTACAGAAGGCATTTAACAACAAATGCCTGCAAATAATCTAATTTTAGATTATGCAGATTCGATTATGTAGCCCAATATATATATGATCAGAATAGCAAGTGTTTAATGAAGTTGTAAACAGTAAAAGAAAAGACAGAAATGGCTGAAGTATAAGATAACCTCAATATTTTGCAACTAGCAGCTTTTAGATTTCAAATTAAATAATTTTGTGTTTATTTTGCATCTATCAGTGCTGTTCTTAAATTAGATAAGAGCAGTAACAACTTTATAATTGAAACTTGAAGTTATAATTTTGGAAAAGGGCTTCACATTTTGTTCTTGAAATCTCAGTGGGTGGAGTATTTATCCCTGCTCTCTTTGATTAGTTTTAAAATGACTTCAGAACTGCTGTAAGTGCTTTTATTGGAGATTTTGGTGTTTTTAAAAAGATAGTTGTGGATTTTCTATTTTATAAAACAGGTGGGCAGCTCTTACTGAATTAATGGAGGGTCACATGTGATGGAAAAGTGGAGGTGTTTACTCTTTGTTCTGGTAAATGTTTTGCAATTAGAATTTTAGGAATTTCAACAATTAGTGGACTAGATTGCCTAAAATAGCTGTAGGTTGCACATTTCTTTGTTTTGCTCTTATCATGGTAGATGTTTAGCTCTTGCAGAGGAATATTAAATACAGGTTTCAGAATCAGAAAGATCTGTAAAAAGCTTTATTGCAATGCAGAATTTTAGACCAGGAATTTTTTTTGTGTGCGAATAGAAACACAGACAAGCAAACATAAGTTGACAAATATATATGAGAAAATACAATTTGGAATAAACAAATGTTAATTGTTTTATGCAGAACAATCTTGGACTAAACTGGTGGTCAACATTATCTTGTTTGTGAGTCTTTGACACTATTCCTTGTTTTCTCTTAATAAAATCACAATCACATTCCACATTCACAAAATCTGTAATGATTTTGTTTGAGGGATGTTTCATTGTATTTTCCAGAATATAATATATTTAGGGGTAGATTCAAGTCATAAACTTGGATTTGTCATTTATCCTAACACAATTTTTCATCCTTTTGTTTTCTACGAACGTAACCAACTAGTTTTTACTCGCCTGCATTGTAATGATATTGAAATATAAACATCTGTGTTAATTGTTGAGCTATTTTAGTTAAGGGCAAGACACATTAAAAGTAATATATGAAAATACAGTAATGTTTTAACAACCTCAGTCAAATTAAAAAACATACTTTTTCAAACCTTTTTTAACATAAATATAATTTTCACAAAATGTTTATTTGAATATTTCACAATCTCTTCAGATTTGCATCATATAATTTCACTAACTTAGTTTGCTGCTGAGAACCTAATAGATGCTCAAAACCCTTCAGCGCTGCATTAAAAATCCTCACAATATGTTGGTATAAACATATAAACACATAATTTCCCTTTTCATTTATTTGGGAGATTTTAGAGACCCACTTCTAAACTGGGAACATGAGTTAATCAAATTTTGTGGGATTGAACAGATCAATCATTATTGTCTCCCTGAAGGACCATCAGAGCCCATGTCTTCATTCATTTCTAGCCAATTTGCTTGAAGACATAAACAATTTGCCTGGATGTTTGGCACTCGTACATTTACATAAATCTAATTTCATGTGAAATTTTCCGAGCTCACCTTCAGCCTCAAAACGTCTGGAGTCCTGTAAGACTGAGGCAACATTTTCCAACATGTGTAGGACTCCGTTTTGTTTGGTTAATGATATTTACAGCTATATACATTTTCTAATAAATCAGTGTTACATTGAATGTCTGACCAGTTATATGCAAATCATATAAATTGTTAACAAGATTTTAAATAAGACAAATGTTGGATTTTGTGTTGATATTCATGTTTTTTATGGTTAGGTTTTCATCCATAGAGCATACTGTACAGTAATAGTGAATTTAGCCAAACTTTGAAAATCCAATGTTAACATTAAAATTCATTCTTATCTTTAAATCAATGAAAGGAGAAAAAAAGTCCTTTCAGGGAATCTGCAATCATTACAAGTCAACTATTTCATTGATAGTGAGAGACAAGAATTTTTGAGCAATTTGTACATAGTCAGTTAGTTAAACATACATGAACATTTTACCTTTTTAGAAATATTTTTAAGTGCTTTAGATATTGAATTAAAATCAAGTGTTGGTAACAGCCAACACTAACAAATCATTTTAAAATCCAGTTATGTGTGAAAAGTAAAACGACACACAAAAAAAGATTCTGAGCACAGTCTTGAACAAAATCTGAACATTATAAAATAAGTTTCAAGATTTCTACTGGATCTCAAGCCATTTGAGTAAGTTTTAAAATGCAAAAATAAGAATTAGGAACAAAAGAAAAAAAAAGACAAAAAAATTAAGTCTGGGATTAATATAGAGAATAACATTCAAAATGAAGCATTCTCGTTTTTAGGTAATGGAAGTTCAGAATAATATTAAAAGAATCAGAAAAACTCAACACAGAACTTAACACACACTAAAGAGTAGGGGTGTAAAAATCTATTTGGCGACATGATTTTTGCCATCCCAATATTATATTGATCCTTTATTTTCTGTCAGCTTGACAGGCGGAGGGCCAATATTTAATGGAGTGCCAACTCCAGCTTGAGCACACCAACACCTTCTCACACTAAAAAGAACAAACAGGATGTTATATCAAACTCAACTCAGGTGACATGAAGGAAGGGACCATGAAAAGGGATTATTAAGAAAAAGAAGCAAAATTAATATACATACAAACCTACACCAAAACAATAAACTATACACTCAAAGTAATATTTACATACATAGATATCAATAAAATTAAACAAACCTAAAATCAATCTCAAAAACCCCATCACATTTAACAAAACTCATCCAAAACCCTCCTTATTATTTTGGTTTGCTCGAACTGCACTGCAGCACCTGGAGCACTTCTACCTTTTTCCGCCATGCTCTGCTGAGGAGACAAACCAGGAAAAGGTGGGTAAATAAGCTTAACAAAAACAGAAACTAAGGAAAAATAATTGACATTAATGTTTACACTTCTGCTTCACAAGAATGCATCCAAAAATGTCCAAACAAAACTACAATAAAGAACTCAAACAACCCAACTATTTGTTTCAACTTAATACTACATAACACAAAATCACTAATCATGTTTCATGGGTTAATGGGACTCCTGGCCCCTATTACATTTTCTAATAAAAAAATAAATTTTTTACCCCTAAAACAATAAGGGGTAATGCACTACTTCTGCACCACTGCAATCCCAAACAACATGGCTACTAAAATAACTGAATGATCTCATAGAGAATATAATGCACTTGCTTTTTTATTTCTACATTTAATTTTGATATTAGTTGGGTAGTATACCACAATATATCTTGATATTGCAATATTTTGATGATATGGTATCGTCACCCAAGTATTGAGGTGCAAATTGTATTGCAACACCCTTGCCAATACTCACCCCTACTAAAGAGTCAGTTTTGAGACGCAAGACCCAAAGTTCTTGCTGGTTAATAATGGGCATGCTGGAGAGTTACAGTGGGTCCTGGTTGGAAATGGACACTTCACTCATGCTCTCCATGTTTCACGAATTGCGTGAAAAACATGTGACTACTATAGCCACTAGGTGGCAGTCTGAGTCCATTTTCGGCGTCCTATGAGTCTGATAATAATAGGCGTATTGTTGTACTATTTTTGTTATTTGTATTATTATTATCATTATTATTATTATCTAGGTGGTAAAGTTTTCAGTTTGATCTGGAAAAGGACGCTATGATGCCTGATACAACAAGCATGAAAGGCAATGATGTTTTAGCGGAAAAAAGAGAGGAGGGGGTCTGGCGGTGTTTGTGAATGAGAGATGGTGCAGCTCGGCTCATGTTCACGTGAAGCAGCAGATATGTAGCCCAGATGTGGATTTACTCGCAAGCTGCGTCTCAATTCGCAGGCTGCGTACTTCGGAGGACCCAGCCTTGGTAGGCTGCTCCGGAGGATCCTCAGCCGTTGGTAAATGGGACGGTCTAGCCTTTGGCGCACTTCCTGGTTGCGATACGACGTTATCACATCTACCCCAAAAACAGCGCCAAACAAAATCCGACAGCTCGAGAAACACGGAAAAAAACAACAACAAAAAAAAAAAAATGGATATGGAAATTTTTATTTTTTATTTACTTGTTATTGGAGGAGGAGAGTCGGCTTTGACGGCTTCGGCGGCAGCAAAACTGGTGACGGATTTTTCTCAGGCTGGGAGAGCGCAGTGGAGAGGTAAGATCTACCTGCT